>NC_142938.1:72952065-72979565 GCF_046866305.1 Octopus bimaculoides | reverse complement strand
CTCGGTAAAAGTTACTATTGCTAAGAGCAGCAGAATGGCAGAATCGTTAAAGTATCGGACAAAATACCACGTGACAGTTGTTCTGATGTTCCTTGTTCTGTGTTCATACTTGCATTACTTTTTTATCCTTCTAAAGATCTTTGACTAACCCCTCCTACTAAATTTTCGCTTTGTGCCAATGTAAGAAATTTTTAGAGTCAGCGTTTTAGTAAATAACCGAAGGACAGGAAGCCAATAAAAGCGATTTGTGTTATTTATTTGCGGCTTTTATTTAGCGCCTTTCATCCTCCCTTCCAAGAGCGATAACATTTATAGAATTCGAATATTATGGTCAATTTAATTGGTCCCTCTCCTCTCTCAAAATATATACCTAAGAGTCAATATAAGAAATTATTATTTTTATGTTACAATCTTCCCTTCTGTATTCCTATTCGTGTTTGTTTTGCCTTGCTGGTGTTTGCAGCAAAGATGCTTTTCAAAGATAATCTTTGCTCTACTGCTGTAAAGATAGATTTTCAAGATAAACTCTTCCGTTTCGATTTAACCACATTTTTACCCTCCTAAACTTGTCCCACAACCTTATACACTCTGTTCAAATGTTTGATCTGAGTTTTTTTTTTATCATTCAATAAAACGTCCATGCAATAATAACAGTTATAATAATAATAATAATAATAATAATAATAATAATAATAATAATAATAATAATAATAATAATAATAATAATAATAATAATAATAATAATAAAAAAATTTAGTATTCATTCTCATTGGTTCTTTAGCAATCTATTGCGTATTAATGTCTCTGCAATTTTTCAGTGCGTGTGAAAATCTTGTGCCGTTTTTTTTATTTCAGATTTTTTTTTTTTCTATTTCGACAAAAATATGTGCACCATAGATAATTGTGTAAATGCAAACATTAAATAAGTATAACTATTAATTATTATGTATTACTTTGGGTAACTAAATTTTTCTGTGCATATTAATTCGTCATTTATTTTATATTACATTACATTTTTTATTTTGTGTGCTGGCTACAAAATCTATGCGCTCGTGTATATAGGCATACCTTTGAGGGAACGGTGTTTTGGAAGATAAAACCATTACAAACCATCATCTTCAAAGCCTTCTCATCGCTCTAGATGTCGAACCGACGTGGAATCTAAAAAGCGTTACAAATAAAATGTTAACGATTGGAGAATTGAAGGAATTGAAGAGGAATTAACAGCAAAAAAATGAGACGAAGGAGAAATATGGTGGAAAATAGTTTGGTCAGATAAGCGATTAGTTTCGAAATATTTTCTATTTGTCGTGCCGGCCTTCCGTAATAAATTCTGATTAATATATATTATTATTACAAGTGGCCAGCTAAGGCGGTGAGGTGGCAGAACCTTTAATATGCCGGACAAAATTCTTAGCGACATTTCGTCCGTCTTTACGTCCTGAGCTCAGATTCCCAAATGGTCGATTTTGTCTTTCATCCCTTCTGTCGAATTTGCCTTTCATCTTCTTGGGGGTCGGTAAAATAAGTATCAGTTTAGTTGATGTAAGTTACTTTTAGCACAAAATCTGCCCGTTTTGTGCTAAAATTTGAAACTTTCGTACGTGGCCAACTTGCTGACCCCTTCGTTGATATTACACCGGAAACAGCTTTTTCAGGCTTTCGGGGGGTCGATAACAGTCAAACCATATAAGAAGTTCAGTCCTTCTCGCTCTGAATCCATGTATCGTTTAGGTTTCGCTGTAAGAAGAAGCCGGAACAGAACACACATAGCATTTTTCTGTTCAGGAATTGGGAAGGGTTGAGCGAGTACCTAGTAACATCTGCGCATACAAAACCTTATATGCTACTGGAATGGACCAAAGATTTAACGAAACAGACCGATCCAGTACGGACTTGTTTTAAGCCTGATATTTATTCTATCAGTCTCCTTTGCCGAACCACTAGATTACTGTGACATAAACACACAAACACCGGTCGTCAAGCAGTGATAGGGAACAAACACAGACACAGACACAGACACAGACAGACACACACACATGCACACACGAACATACATACATACATACATACATACATACATACATACATACGTACATACATACATACATACGATAGGTTTCTGTAAGTTTCCGACTGCCAAATCATCTCACAAGGCTTTAGTCGACCCGAGACTATAAGTAGAAAACTTGCCCAAGGTTCCACGCAGTGGGACTGAACCCAGAACCATGTGGTTGGGAAGTAAACTTGTTACCACACAGCCACGCCCGTGCCTATGCCAAATAATTTTTATAACTTTTCTCTGATAATTATTTATTACCATTTCAAGAACAATGTATTAGCTTCCATAGTTGAATGTGTGTGTGTGTGGGTTTGTGTACGCGCGCATGTATGCGTGTGCATGCATATATGTGCGTGTGTAGTGATCGTAATGTTTGTCTGTGTATATCTTTTTTACCTTAATTTAATAAGTGCCCGCTCCATTTCCAACTTTGTAACCGTTATCCGTGTGTGTACTCTGCAACCCAAAGTGTTACTGGTATGGATGCAATCGAACAGCCCCTCCGCCATTCCACCAAATTCCGGGCTTTGTCCATATAGGAAAAAAGGATTATTATCTACCTGTGGTAAAATATCGACATCGCCATTATGTAGCCATCGTAAGCACCGCCATATCTCACCTCCTCCATCTCAACTGTAATCATGCCTAATCGTCACAGTAAGCACTACCACCATAACTATCACCGCGATGACCACATCAACCATACCCCGCCCAGCAGCAGTAACAACAACGACATTTCTTCTATCCCCATCACCATAACTAGCTCCACCTTCCCCCTAACAACAGCCGCAACCTCCACCACAACAACTACAATACTCTACCATTACCACCACAAACAAAGCCTCCACCACCTACACTACCGCCATCACAACTACCACCACACCTTCCACTGTCACCATCATTATCACCTCCACAGCACAACCACAACCACTTTTATCACCAACACTACCACCACCACCATCAGCAACACTCCAATCACCACCACCACCACCACCACCTACTACATCGCCAACATCCTACTACCACCTCTCGCAACCTTCTTTACCACCTCATATACAATTACCACAACCACCATTATTCCTATCATCATGTCCACTATAACAAGCGGCATGATCCCCATTGTCACAACACCCATCACTACTTCCACCATCACTGCCACGGATGCTGCCCCAACCACCACCACCACCGCTACTATCACTTGTACCAGACCACTCACCAAATACCACAACCGATGCTACCGCATGTACACTTGGTCTCTTCCTCTTTCATTGTGCTGGTTCGCCAAAGCTATTCATGATTTCACAGTCACCGACCCAACCAAAACCACCATCACCACCACCACCACCACCATCACCACCGCAGCCGCTGCTACTACCACCGCCACCACCACCACTACCATCACCACTACCACCACCACCACCGCAGCCGCTGCTACTACTACCGCCACCACCACCACTACCATCACCACTACCACCACCACCACCGCAGCCGCTGATACTACCACCGCCACCACCACCACTACCATCACCACTACCACCACCACCACCACCGCAGCCGCTGCCACTACCACCGCCACCACCGGCACTACTACCACCACCACAGCAGCCACCATAGCAACCACAGCAACCATCACCATCGCTACTGCCGCACCTCCACCAACAATGCCGTCACCACCACTGCGGTCACCACCACCACCACCATCGCAGCCGCAAACACCACCATCACCACCACAGCCAGCACCACCATCACCACCACCACCGCCACCACTAACACCACCACCACCACCACCACTAACACTACCACCACCACCACCACCACCACCATCGCAGCCGCAAACACCACCACTACCACCACCACAGCCACCACCACAATCACCACCACCACAGCAGTCACCAAAGCTACTACATCTACCATCACCACCGCAACTGCCGCCACCACCACCACCAACAACGCCCTCACCCCCACTGCGGTCACCACGATCACCACCACCACTGCTTCTACTGCCGCCGCCGCTACCACCACCAGTGTTGCTGTCAGTGGTAGAGAAATGGTGCGCGCGCATATGTGGGCGCGCGGAGTCTATGTGATGATCGAAGAACAGTGAGTGCAATGGCGGCCAAATTGGTGTTAGCGGTGGAGAGGAAACGACAGGATTGGTGATGTTGTTGTTGTTGTTGTTATCGATAGTGCTTGTTCGTGGTGGCGGCGGTGGTGGTGGTGGTTCTAGCTCTTATGGCTATGGAGATGGCGGAGAAACAATAATGAGCCGGATATTTCTCGTTATCGCTGTTGCTGTTGCTGTTGGCCGGCGGTGGCGAAAATGGCGGGGTGGCGCTGACCATTATTGTGGTACAGGGGGGTGATACTGGTATTAATGATACTGGTGGTGGTGGTGGTGGTGGTGGTGGTGGTGGTAGTGGTACAAAGGCGTGGTGATGATGATGTTGGTGAAGGAGGAGGATGCGGTGATACCGAATGTTGTGGTATTGGTGATAGCACCGGTGGATAGTGACGATTGTGGTAATGGTGGTGGTCGTAAAAGGAGTGGCGGATGAAATCTATTTTGTCGTCGTTATTGTCATTGTTTTGCTGGTGGTGGTGGTGGTGGCGGTAGTGGTGACGGCGGTGGTAGCTTGTGGTGCCTATGTAATGGGTCTTGCTTGCTTTGATTAGTTGTCCACGACGTCTGCTTCAGTCGCTATTGCGACACACAAGCACACACACAAACACACACACACACACACACACGAATATGTCCAAGCAGATAGTCTTCTCTCTTTCTCCCTTTTCTCACGCACATATCACAACACTGACATATATATATATATATATATATATACACAAAGTCAGGCACACTCACTCACCTCTCTCCCATACACAGTCATACATTCAGACGGACACACACACACATGCGAGCACACGCGTTCCTACAGACACACACACATACACACACACATACACACACATACACACACACGCATACATACACTTGCACACACAATACGCGCACATATGCGCTGAAACAAAACAAAAACATAGTAGCATAGATCATGCACACACACACTTAAACACATATATATACTGACAGTCACGCATTCTGACTTACACATGAATACACATACATTCAGATGCATTCACGTATTCACAAACATACGGACATACAGTTAGACATGCATATACACACACATGTACAAGCACAAATACACGATCCATACACATATGCACACAATTGTTTGAGTTTATATACTCTTTTTACTCTTTTACTTGTTTCAGTCATTTGACTGCGGCCATGCTGGAGCACCGCCTTTAGTCGAGCAAATCGATCCCAGGACTTATTCTTTGTAAGCCTAGTACTTATTGCATCGGTCACTTTTGCCGAACCGCTAAGTGACGGGGACGTAAACACACCCACCCACACACACACACACACACACACACACCCACACACACATACATATACATACAGGCGCAGGAGTGGCTGTGTCGTAAGTCTCTAGTTCAAAAGCAGCTTGTTGGCAGAATCGTTAGCACAACGGAAAAAAATGCATCGCAACATTTCTTTCAACTTTATACATTCTGAGTTCAAATTCCGCCGAGTTTGGCCTTGCTTTCATCCTTTCAGGCCGATAAAATAAATACTAGTTAAACATTGAAATCAGTGTAATCAATTTAGCGTCTCCCCGAATTCGCTGGCTTTGTGCCAAAATTTGAAACCCTTATTATTATTATTATTATTATTATTATTATTATTATTATTATTATTATTATTATTATTATTATTATTGCTACCTCCACCATATCGAAGGCGCATGTATTGTTTTCAGTCTTTGTTTGTTTGTACGTGGACAAGATATGTCAAGAACCGCTGGATGGATTCAGATATAACTTTCAGGAATGTTTAGCCTCATGACTGGCACGAACTGATTAGATTTTGGGATCCATCCGGTACCAGACAAGGATTCTGGATGATTTGTCCAGTTTGTTTTTACTTTATTTTTGAGAGCGGTCGGGTTCATTTTTAGTATTCTCGTTTGTGAGTGCAGTCGAGTTTATTTCAGATATTCTCATTTTAAAAATCATCTCTGGCTAATCGTTGAGAGGACGTTGGTGTTGCCTTGGCGAAGGTTTGCGCTCTCTGAGTGCTCTTGTTATTATTATTATGAGGCTGATGACAACGATAAATTCTGTTCTAATTATTATCTAGTTCAAAAAGCTATTTCTTTGGCAGTGTCGTCAACACGCCGGAAAAAAAGATGCATCGCAGCATTTCTTTCAACTCTACGTTCTGAGTTCAAATTATGCTGAGGTCGACCTTGTCTTTCATATTTTCGCGGTCGATAAAACAAGAACAAGCCTAAACACTGAAGACGATGTAGTTGACTGAGTTCCACTCCTCCAAAATTCCAGGCTTTGTGTTTATGGTAGAAAGGATTATTCTCTAGTACAAAAGATAATTAAATTTATTTAATTAGCTCAGATCAACCATGACTGAACAAAACCATAATAATAACCATTCCAAACGTGAACATCGCTCCGTTTTACGCATACAAAGAACGACGTCACCTAATGTATTTCTCTAATTATATTTGACGATTGGATGTTATTTGAAAGAAACTTTACTGCTGCTTCTAGCAGGTCACATTATAACGTAGAGGTTCCCTGGTTTAAGAAAGTTGGGAATATATTAATAATATCGAAAGGAACAGATAGCATTATAGTAGCTGTCAATGAATTGAAAAGAGAACTTAGTTGAATGGCGTGCCAGAAGCTATTGGCACATCTTCCTATTTGTCTGTTTCTCTGTCCCACACTTATATACAAGTGCAGTTAAAAGAGCAACTAAACCTACATTTATTTCCTACGTGCGTTGCAAACAGATTGGGAAGAAGATTACTCGATTACGCAATCTTTACGCTATGACGAACATATCTTAAGGACAAGAGCGACAAAACAGGAAGCACGGGGACAAGTGTTCGACAAGAAGTCAAATAAACAAGGCAGCAATTAGGTCACGTGGTTGGAAGGGATTTACGTGTAATTTCTTTAAATACACATTCGAACCCCCTAAAAGGAATAAGACGAAGCGGTGGAGGTAGTGCGAGTGAAAGAAGAGATATTAGAAAGAAAAAAAAACAAAGAAAAATGTCTAAACGCATAACAAAAATAAGGACAAAACCTAAAATGAAAATGGACGAAAGAAAAAGAATGGTTTGGAGAAAGGGTGTGATGTGAGGGGGTGGAGGAGGAAGTAGAGAAAGTGGAGATGGGTGGTGTGAAAAAGCTAGGATATTTGGAAATTTGAAAAACAAGCCGTTTAATTGAAACTTCAGTCTTATACACTAAAGATTACCGTAAGGGGAATACGACGGAACATTAATGGGGAAAGAGAACGGAAAAACAATAACAAGAACAACAACAAATTATGTACATACACATTATATACATATATATATATATATATATATATATATATATATATATATATATATATATATATATATATATATATATATATGTACACAAACACACACATATATATATAATATTAATATATACATAAATATATATGTATATGCATGTATCCATGTTTGTGTATATATATATATATATATAAACATAGACGCATGCATACTTATATACGTATACACACACACACATATGTTTGGCTGCTTGGAAAGCGTCCGTAAATGGTTGGTGAAAGCCTTGCGGATAAACGAGCCAAAATAAATCAGAAAGCCATCACAAAATAGACAATTCTGTATCTGTATGATGTATCTAAAATTTAGGATTATAAAAGTAACAATTTGAAAATCTAAAAGGTTTCTTTTATTATATAAAGATAGCAAATTACTTTTTTATTTTATCCTACAACCTCGCTTTTATTTATTTATTCATTTATTGTTTTACTTGTTGTTGTTGTTAGATTTTATTTTGTTTTATATATATATATATATATATATACATTTTTCAGTTAATTCAATCCTCATTTCATTTCTGGAACTGAAGTCGTTGTGAAAAATAAGTAGCTAGAAATATCTCCTTGTGGCAAAGTTTTGAATTCACAAACCAAATTCCATTCCTATTTACATCTATTTCAATTCACTGATGCCTCTAATGGGGAAATCATGGACCTCACATATTTCCATCTGTCTTTCTAAAAAAAAAAAGCAATATAAAAACACCGATCCGCCCAAGAAAAGCAAAATATGCACACATACAAACATACATATACATATACATATACATACATATATATATATATATATATATATATATATATATATATATATATATATATATATATATATATATATATATATATATATATATATATATAAATATATATATATATATATATATATATATATATATATATATATATATATATATATATATATATATATATATATATATATATATATATATACACATACAGTACGTATGTATGCATGTATGTATTTAACTATGTGAGTATGTATGTATATAACTTGTCCCCCCAATGTCTTAGTAAAGAACAATTTTCAGAGAAATATTGTACTGCGGTACTTTGGTTTGCCAGGTAAATGAACTAATAAGAGTTCAATCGTAGTTTAGCTACAAAATCTGTGATGAATCAGTGATTCTATTATAATTCTCTTTGTTGGCACAAGGCCAGCAATTTTGAGGGGTGGGGCAAATCGATACTACGTCAGGCACAGTACTTAACTGAAACTTTATTTCATCGACCGTAATCGTACTTTATATTATCGATACTCTGAACTCTCGCCGCCTTCAATGTATCTGTAATACCTTTTTGCTAAAGGCACAAAGTCTGAAACATCGGTGCATGAGGCTATCCAGTTACTTTGACTGTAATCAACAACTAGTACCTATGTATCGGCTCCGAAAGTGTGAAAGGCGAAGTCGACTTTAGCAGAATTTGAATTTAGCACGTATCGACGGACGAAATACCCCTAAGCACTTTGTCCGACGTGTTAACGATTCTTGCGGCTCACTGCCTTCAGTACATCTATATTGAAACCTCTTTCTACCTGTGGGCATTGCGTTCCTTTTGCTTGTTCTTTGAGGAAGGTTTGATTGCTGTTTCATAGAATTCTATTGTATTTTAATTTCATGCCAGTGGGCCTACCAAGCAACGTTATAATCAATCGAATCAGAGTAACACATCTACCTGCTTATGGATACCTGTGGAAGAAAAATTCAAGACAACATAGATTATTATTCTTTGACACCTTGTACATAGCAGAAACAGGTTCTATGTTCTATAATGTTTCTGGTCTGAGATTCCTATCGCCATCGTAATCTCAACACTTTTCGTCTTACGAAACTACATAGTCCGGTTCCTTCACCTTACACATTTTCCCTAATCCAACCCTTTCCTTGTTCAAACGCGCCCATAACCTACATGACCTGATCTACAGTTTCTTTCTTACTCCTGGCGCCCAGCCTGGCTCCTTCTCCTGCTCTAGCCCACGCTGTCTAGCTTGCTCCTACCTCTCCAACACCTTTATCCTCACTGGCACCCATCCCTATCACATCATCGACTCTTCTATTTGGACCTCCAGTAATATTACCTACTGTATCTCTTGCTCCCGCTCTGTCCTCTGTACATCAGTTAATTTGGACGTCGCTTGGCCGACCGGTTCACTGAGCAGCCCCGAGACATCAGACTCGCAATGACAATCCCGTCTCGCGCCACTTCCGCTCCACCAGTCATTCACTACATCTGTTTTTGTTCGGACTGTCTCTGCACAGGAGCCACCTGGACTCATGCCTTCACCGTGAACAGAAATTAATCTTATCCCTTCATTCTTTCGCACCTTATAGGTTTAATTTGCCAGCTCTCTTCATTTAACACCGACCCCACACAAATACCCACATACCTCCCACCTTCTACTCCGGTAGAAATCGAACTCCGAAAATATGAAAAGCAAAGACGACATCGGCTAAATTCGAACGTGAAGTCCGGCGAGATATCGCTAAGTATTTCGCCCGGCGTGCTAAGGATTCTGCCAGCTAGCCGCCTGAATAATAATAAGACGAGCTGGCAGATACCTTAGCACGCCGGGCGAAATGCTTAGCGGTATTTCGCCCGAATTCACGTTCGAATTAGTCGATGTCGACTTTGCCTTTCATACTTTCGGGGTCGATAAATTAACTACCAGTTGCGTACTGGGGTCGATCTAGTCGACTGGCCCCCTGTCCCAAAATTTCAGACCTTGGGCCTATAGCAGAAAGGATTATTATTATTATTATTATTATTATTATTATTACTATTATTATTATTATTATTATTATTGTTGTTGTTGTTGCTGTTGTTGTTGTTGTTGTTGTTGTTTTTGTTGTTGTTGTTGTTGTTGTTATTATTATTATCATTGTTCAGTAGTCTTATTTTTATAACGTGCTTTCACTTCACTACCGAGCGCAGCTCTGTGCGCTTTGGGTATGTGCTGTGGTTTGCTGTGGTGCTCTTATGTTTACTGTATTGAAAGTGTTTTGCGTAGAATGTGTGCAGTACCCAGTAGTGCAATTTTCTGTATGTTATATATATTTGTGAGTCCTGGTGTTTTTGTTATGTATTTGTCTGAATATTTTTTTATTATACCTAAGGCACCTACTATGATAGGAATTGTTTCTGTTTTTAGATTCCACATTCGAGTTATCTCTATTTCCAGGTCTTTGTATTTTGAAAGTTTTTCCATTTCTTTTAGAGAAACGTTGTCATCTGCTGGTATTGATACATTATATTATTATTATTATTATTATTATTATTATTATTATTATTATTATTATTATTATTATTATTCTGAGTGGTGGTCATATTGGAGTACTCTCTGAAAGTATATATATGTAAAAATGAGAAACAGCAAAAGTCTTCTTTGGCATTGATATGATCTCGAAATGAAAGTGAACAGCACCAAATATCACAAAGAATTTTTTGGAAGCTCCATTAAAAATGGCACCCACTATTTTCTCTAATTCCTAATCTTAGATTTCATAATCTGTTATGTGGAATAGGAAGATTGCGTTCGTAGATTGAACACAATTGAAATAAAACAAATACTAAGCACGGATTATCGCTGTCTCATGTTTAATTTTATACACATATAGACATATACATACATACATATATACATACATACATATATATATATATATATATATATATATATATATATATATATATATATATGTATATATATGTGTGTGTGTGTGTGTGCGTGTGCGCGTGTGTGTGTGTGTGTGTGTGTGTGTGTGTGTGTGTGTATTTAAAAGCATTTTCTATGGGAATGTGGTTAAACCCAACATTCAAGGCCAGATTTATGTCTGCCAAACACTCATCTCCTATGGTTTCTTACAGTAAATTAATTTCACATTTATCTTTTTAGATTTAATTCTACAAATTCCATCTGCTAATTTTTGTTATTGGTTTTCTTTTCATCAATGTAATCTCAACCAACTTCAGTTGTGTTGAATCCGAATTTCCATTTCTAATTGGTATTTTTGCGTCAGCATGACCGCATAGTAAACAAATTAGTTTTGCAAGTATGTGGTTTCGGTTTCAGTCCGAGTGCACAATACCTTGGAGATGCCTCATTTACTAAAGCACCTGGGCCAACCAATGCCATAGAGTATCTTCTATAGAAAGAAACTGTGTATAAGCCTAGCAAGGATATCCAGAGGTAATGCAGTACGATCGTTTCATGCAACTCCATTTAATTGAACAATGTAATCATTACATCAATTTAGAATGCAGAGCAATCCTCAGCTGCACAAAGACATACAATTTAATTAAATTAGAACAGATGGACACATTAATATAATAATACCTAATATCTCCAAGAAGTTAAGGAGATAGACAAAGAACACGTAGCATTCTATGTTGTAGTGGAGACAACATGTTCTTATGATTCTCTCCCTGTAAGTAACCTTGTGTATACTGCGCAGACCGTATCAGGACAATTATCCCTTTAGGACAATTAACCCCTTTGGATAATTTCCCCCTTGGTTAATTACCCACTCTCCAATATATTAAGAGGTTTTAAATCCTTATCTGTTGTCCTCAGGGATAATTGTACTCGGTGGGTGGGGGTTATTATCCTAGACTCGCACAGACAGCATTGGTGGGATGCATTCAACCTCTGAGTGAGATCAGTCGATTTCCGAGATTCTCCTTCATCGACTGCTGTTGGTAGGACAATTCTCAGTCACAGAATGATCTTCATACAACCAAAGAGATATTACTTTCTATTATTTTTTCTCTGCGTATGTGGAGACTTTAACGGGTCTTCTATAAAAGCCTGGTACTTAATAATAATGATAATCTTTTCTACTCTAGGCGCAAGGCTCTACTAGATCGACTCGAGTACGCAACTGGTACTTAATATATCGACCCCGAAAGGATGAAAGGCAAAGTCGACTTCGGCGGAGTTTGAAATGAGACAGGCGAAATACCGCTAAGCATTTCACCCGGCGTACTAACGTCTCTGCCAGCTCGCCGCCTTAATAATAATGATAATACTAATAATAATAATAATAATAATAATAATAATAATAATAATATTAATAATAATAATAATAATAAGATGAAGAAGAAGAAACACTTTGAGATTGCAATGATTGATTTTATTCCGAAATTATATGACTTTTTTCTTCTGTTTTGTTTCTAATAGCGTTTCAAATAAAAAAGAAAGAGATTGGCGAGAGAAATAGATGAGGGAAAATATATAAAATGTGTTTTTGAAATCTCTGGAAGACAGTTTCACAAACTTTGTACATATATATATATATATATGTATATAAATATATGAGTGTCTACAGACGTATATATGCATACAAACATACATACACGCACACACACACAAATATATAAGTAAAAATATACAAGGTGGTATAAATATATATGAGGAAACCATAATTAAATAAAAGAATAAAAATCTTCTAAACCATTTTGGCAAAATATTTCATGGTATTTTCTCTTCCTGCGGATATTTCCTTACGTCTTATCTGCAGTGTAATTTATTTTGCCTTTGTTTTTAGGGTTTTTTTTTAGTTGTTGTTTTATTCTTTCGTTCGTTTTTCACTTTGATTACAGAAGTAGATTTACTGGTATATGAATAATTGAGTGTATAGATTTTTACATTTCTCAACTATGATTTCAGCTAATGAATACCAAATCAATAAACGATTCCTGGTGCCAAGACCATTAGAATTATTAAAAGAAAAGAAACAAAACACTCAAAACAAAACAAAACAAACTCATTCTGTTATTGATCAGTTATATATATTTTTTTTTAAATATGTAAAACAAAAATATTTTAAACATAGAGTATGTTTCCCAATAATTGGCAAAAATATCTTTCTGCGAATGTGTGCATTTCTGCTCATCAGTCATAAACCTATCTTGGTAGTATGTTTACAGTTTTAAGTTCTACACATATCAACTCAGTATTTATAGAAGATTTGTTGCCGTTGTTATAATTAGAGAACATATACTGCAAACAGTGCAATAAATGCACAAAACGCCCAAATACTAGGAACATAAGGACGGCAGTTCAAAAGCAGAGGTAAGCTAAATATAAAACGGCTAAGATCATTGTTGATAATACTTTGGTTCTGTTTGTGTAGCAATATATATGGTATTGATAACAGCTAAAAGACGATGCTGTTCCTTCTTCGTTCATCTTTTGTGAATATAGTTATATAAATCAGGTAAAGTGACCTTCTCGAGTCACACCGACTCATAAGGGCCGGTTTCCCGGTTTTCATGGTGTGTAAATTCTCCACCAGGACGAGACGCCAGTCGGTCACAGGATTATTCATTTTCGCCAGTTGAGTGGACGGGAGCAACGTAAAATGAAGTGTTTTGCTCAAGAGCACAACGCGTTGTCCGATAGAGGAATCGAAACCACATTCTTACGGTCATGAGTCCAACTCTCTTACCACTGAGCCACGCTTTGACCAGAAGGAACTGATGTCATCAGACGGTATCCAACGATCATCAGATATTTCGACCCTCAAGTGTTACGCTCTCACGATCGTCGAGTCAGTAGCGTTGACCAAGTTCTCCTGGCTTCCAACTTAACTAATCACTATTGCTCCATAACCAGCTAGAGACCCTCTCTGCTGCCTCTCCCATCCTGTGTACAGCAACATTTTACTTTTGTTCTCTTATCCAATGGCATTCTCTATCCTAGCTGGACAGGGAATCCACTACATCCAACCTCGACAGGGAATATAATATGCGTTGAGCAATGTAGTGAAAATTACTTCTTTACTTACAATTACTGGTGTGTTCTTTTGCCAGGGCACTTATATCGACGATCGATTTTATTCGAATAGATAAGCACCAGATGCTTATGGCTGGTTGCCGACAGATTTTTCTGCTCTAAAAGGGATTTTACCCTATATATGCAGTTCTGTCAGTATTTACGCCTTGATAAATATATCCTTCTACTTGTTTGAAATAAAAATATTTTAGTGTGAAAATTGTCCAGCAACGACGGGTTACTAGGTTAGTGTGTATATATCTCTCTCTTTACTCTCTTTTATTATTTTACTTGTTTCAGTCATTTGACTGCGGCCATGCTGGAGCACCGCCTTTAGTCGAGCAAATCGACTCCAGGACTTATTTTTTTGGAAGCCTAGTACTTATTCAATCGGTCTCCTTTTGCCGAACCGCTAAGTTACGGGGGCGTAAGCACACCAGCATCGGTTATCGAGCGATGTTGGGGGACGAACACAGACACACAAACATACATACATACATACATACATACATACATACATACATATATATATATATATATATATATATATATATATATATATATATATATATATATATACGACGGGCTTCTTTCAGTTTCCGTCTACCAAATCCACTCACAAGGCTTTGGTCAGCCCGAGGTTATAGTAGAAGACACTTTCCCAAGGTGCTACGCAGTGGGTCTGAACCCGGAAACCATGTGCAAGCTACTTACCACACAGCCACTCCTGCACCTATATATATATATATATATATATATATATATATATTGTGCACAAAACAATGACCCAGTATTGTCAATAAAATAAATTTAATTAATTAGAACGCCTTTAAGTGAGAGAAGTAGGAGTGTAAACACCTCCTTTCTATGCTATTGACGTGCATAAAAGAAAAAAAAGAAGGGAGTCTCTTGAAGAACCGGTTAACTGTTTGTTGGGAACTCCTCAGAGAATATGTGCTGAGCCTTCTTTCCCAATGAATAGCATAAAGTATTCAATTGCTGTCATAACTTAGGTAAACACCTCAATGGCTAACTTAACTTAGGTTAGCACCTTTGTGGGTAACTGAATTTACTACGTATTTGGCTTTTTGGCGTTGAGAAGCTCCTTCGGGAGACTCGTCTCTGTTCCTTCCGGACAAACTTTTTTTCAATATAAATCTATTTTATATGAAACTGAATAATCTGATTATCTTTAATTCATATATAATTAACAATTCTTTCAACTCCTATTGATAGAGTTGTCTGCAATTAATTTATAAACTCATATTATGTTTTCCTGTGGCAAATAGCTACGAATTGATTAGTGCTTTGAACTCATCCAGTTTTCACTCGATTGCAGAACTACTGTGCTGCATTGGTAACTCTTATTGCATTAGAAACAATTTATCAGGGTTCTGAAATATATTGAACGTAACTGCCTGACGTTCATGTGTCTCTGTATGATATGAGAATGTTTACTTCAATCGGAGAATAAAAGTGTTGTTTATATTCATCTTTAAATGTACATAATTTCCAGTCATTTTGTTCTATGATATATATGAAGTTTATCAAAGAATATCACAAATCTCACACAACTCAGTACTCAATCTTGCGTTTTCATATTTAAACCCAATATTTCATATATTCAACAATTATATGTCTGCTAAGTATGAAATATAAATATGAAATATAGCCGCAAGTATAGGTGTGCGGTGAAGAAGTTCACTTTGCAACCGCTTGGATTCGGGATCGATCCAACTGCATGGTAAGTATCTAGTAGAAGACACTTGCCCAAGGTTCCACGCAGTGGGACTGAACCTAGAACTATGTGATTGCTAAGCAAGCTACTTACCACACAGCCACTTCTGTATGTACATATACATATATATGTATATATATATATATATATATATATATATATATATATATATATATATATATATATATATATATATATATATATATATATATATATATATATATATATATATATATATATATATATATATATATATATATATATATATATACGTATGTATGTATTTATGTATGAATGCATATATATATATATATATATATATATATATATATATATATATGTATATACGTGTGCGTGTGTGTGTATGCATGTATATTATGTGTGATTGTGTGTATGTGCATGTCTGCGTTTGAGCGTTTTTTGTCTCCAAATGTCTGACAACTTATGGTGCCAATGCTCTTTTTGCATCCTAGTAACTTATTGGTTCGACTATAAATTCCAAACTGAAAAGTAAGCGTTAGGCTCAAGTTGATGAACGAAATCCTCAGAGACCATACTCCAGTATGGCCACAGTCAAATAACTGAACCAAGCAAACGAGTAAGAGAGTTGAAAAATACAGAAGAGAAGCCAGAGAGTGAATGTAACAAGTGGGTTGTCGTGTAAGATTAGAAGCACACTTCTCCAAACGTACGTAAAACTCACATCTTTTTCTGATTGTAAGAACAAATACATGATTATGTTAGTTTAAAAAAGCTACACATTTCCTAATGTCGAGTGAATATTGTTTGTGTCACATCTATAAAAAAAATAAACTCCCTTGATACACATTTCCATTATGAACGACAGCAAAATACATTTCCTATAAAATCACACAACTCCATCACTCTAAAAGAAATGTTAAACATCTGGAAAATATCTCCTTTCCAGCGTTTTCATGATTTGTCATGAGCTGAATGAATTTTGATAAATCTGTTAACATTGTTTATTGTGGTGAAGCCATTTAGTATTCTGAGGGCTTGTCGTCGTTTCGCAGATACAACACCACTCCCTTGTCCATGTGTAGATATGGTCTCCACTTTTTCATACTATACTCTGATTATTTCACTTACAGACTTTGACAGGGGTCCCTGATCGTTTCTAGTATCTTATTAGCTATCTTGAGTCTTTGACAGATCCATTACATGCAACTCAAACAACCAAGGATTATCTTGCAAAGTAAGATCATCCTCTTACGTTGCGAAGATAATTAAGCTGACACCAAGAACTGAGGAATTTTGTCACCAAAGAATCGCTATTAGAATTCTCATTAGTGGACAGTTGACAGTAATATCACTAGTTATATAACTGGTGAAATATCCAACACAGAGAGTCTAATGCAGGGATTCCCTCTTTTCTTCCTTCACAAGCGAAAATTGGGTCAAAAAGAGATTTAGCACGTGACAAGGCTATTGACAGTAGACGATCTTGTGTCAGCGGACAACTGGTATCATTCTTTATAACTACTTTTTCAACATGGCATCGTTATCAAAGCTTCGATAAATTATGTTGACAGACATTAATTTACTTGTTCCTCAACCTCTCCCTAACCCCATCCTATCTGCGAAACTGAGGTCCCTCATTCTTGATAATACAAAACGAAATTCAAACAAAAGCTGTTCACCTCATAAAAGACTCCTCTTTTTACTGTTTGGCAGACAACTCAATTTACGATCGCTAATATTAGAGAAACTTGTATATTTTCACCCTCTTCTGCGCTGTCTTAAATCTACTTAGACAATCAGTAGTAGAAAGACGGCCTCTTTTGTCCGGATAGATGACCAGTATGTGCAGTAAGGCGATAACTAACATACTGTGTAATTACAGTCAATATTTTAATCCTTCAGACAGTTACCTCATTTTAATTTATCTACGAAGCCATATAACAGATTTCTCTCATAATCAGTTTAAAGTCGAGATCAAGAAATTTACCTTACTGCGTTTGTTATCTTAGAATTCTTGGAACAAAACAGCCCAGCATATTATCACATATCTCATTAAACACATAAGAAAATACTGATGTAATTATTATACTAACTTTTATTTGATTTAACTCTTACAGATAGTAGTTATTGGCAAATGAATGTCCAGTATGACTAGATAACAGTATTTTCTAAAGAAAATTCAGTATGTTTTATTCCCGAGTTTTATTTAGAAAAATAAAGGAATAGAGAATTTTAATTCCTTGTTCAATTTGAAAAATTATCAGCTTTGATTAATCAGTTTACAAATATGCTAGAATCAAAAATAATTAGACCAAACATTTAATGGTTGTACCTCGGTAAGTCCATAGCTAAATGACTGGACGATATGAAGCAAGCTGTCAAAGTAGTATCTAACTCAAAAGAATAATTAAATATTTAACACATTTATCAATTTATTTCTGCATCCGGTTGTTGTTGTTGTTGTTGTTGTTGTTGGCACTCCGTCGCTTACGACGTCGAGGGTTCCAGTTGATCAACGGAACAGCCTGCTCGTGAAATTAACGTGCAAGTGGCTGAGCACTCCACAGACACGAGTACCCTTAACGTAGTTCTCGGAGATATTCAGCGTGACACAGAGTGTGACAAGGCTGACCCTTTGAATTACAGGCACAACAGAAACAGGAAGTAAGAATGAGAGAAAGTTGTGGTGAAAGAATACAGCAGGGTTCGCCACCATCCCCTGCTGGAGCCACATGGGGCTTTAGGTGTTTTCGCTCAATAAACACTCCCAACGCCCGGTCTGCGAATCGAAACCGCAATCCTACGACCGCGAGTCCGCTGCCTTAACCACTGGGCCATTGCGCCTCCACTCTGCATCCGGACTAATAGAATAACTGGTTCAATTAGTAACCTTCTGTCACTTTATATTCGATAATACTAAAATGTCTGTGATCGATTGAGTTCAATCGTGTGGATGACTGTTCAATACAAACATATATCGATTTTAACGCTGTTATTTTATTCACTATTATTTCTAGTTTCCTGGAAGTGGCCGAGTTAGCAGAATTGTCACAACGTCAGGAAACAAAAATAAAATGAAGTTTATCTTTTGTTTTTCTCGTTCCAGCTCTTTAACGCTTAGAGTTCAAATTCTTTCGGGTCATCTTTGTCTTTTATCTTTCAAGGTCAATAAAATAAAGTACCAATAAAAAGCTTAGGTCACTGGTTTGGACTGATTCGGGTTCTAAACATTACTGCCCTTGTATCTAAATTAGAACCCATTAAATTAGCAGCTATTACTACAGCTACCTATAAGGCTGCGAGCTAGCAGAATCGTTAGCACCTCGAGCGAAACGCTTAGTAGTATTTCGTCTGTCTTCACGTCCTGAGTTCAAATTCCGCTAAGGACGACTTTGCCTTTCATCCTTTCGCAGTCGATAAAATAAGTACCAGATAAACACTGGTGTCGATGTAATCGACTTAATCCTTTCCCCCAAATTTCAAGTCTTGTACCTACACTATAAGGGATTATTACATCTGCATATTCTGCCGAAGTGGACCTTACTTTTCATCCATCTGGGCAAATAAGAACCAGTTAAGTACTGGGATTGCTATAATCGACAAGTCTCATCCCACAAAATTTCAGGATTTGTGCCTATAGCAGAAAGGATTATTATATCTACAAGAAAGATGTTGAGCTGGTAGGATCGGTAGAGCGTCAGAAAAAATGCTTTGCGTAATTCATTCTGATTTTTGGTGTACTGAGCTTAGATCCAGTTTAGTTCAACTTTACCATTAATTTTTCTTAGGTTCTTAAGATAAGGCACTAGTGAAGTATCAGCTTCGTTGCAATCACTAATCCTCACAGACATTTCATCCGACTCTTCCCAATCTGAGTTCAAACCACGCCAAGGTTAACTTTGCTTTATATTCTTCTATGGCCGATAAAATAAAGTCAGTTATTGGGATCGATGTGGATCGATGTGGTCAACTAACTCCCTCCCCTGTTTTATCAGCAAAAACAGTAGACAGCACACACTGTAGAACTTTGGAATAATTTCGTCGCCGTGTCTGTAGTTGTTACCCCTACTACTAGATAATGGGTACTGGTTTGTTTACTTCTCCGTAACTTACAGGTTCGGTAAAAAAAAGACCTGTAGAATTACAGGACAGTAAACATTGACCAGACTTACAAAATAAATAGTGATGTCAATTTGTTCGAGTAAATCCCTTCAAAGTTATACTCTAGCATGGCCGCAGTCTAATGGCTGAAATATTTATTTATTTATTTATGCGCCCTTTTAAAGCCTAGCTAGGCTCATGGGCCCGGTTTCCCGGTTTCTATGGCGTATGTGTTCACCCCCCCCCCCCCCCCCCCCGCTGCCCATCCAGACGGACGGGACGCCAGTCCATCGCAGGCGCCCTTTTAAAGCCTAGCCAGGCTCATGGGCCCGGTTTCCCGGTTTCAATGGCGTATGTGTTCCCAGTTGGACGGGACACCAGTCCATCGCAGCGTTACTCATTTTTGCCAGTTGAGTGGACTGGAACAACATGAAATGAAGTGCTTTGCTCAAGAACACAACGCGTCACCCGGTCTAGGAATCGAAACTACGATCTTACAATCATGATGCTGACACCCTAACCACTAAGCCACACACCTCCACAAATGGCTGAAATAAGCAAAAGATAAAGGTTAAAATCTGAGCCATTCGGTCACATTACTTTATTGTATGAGCTCAATACCTGCCTGATCAACTTTGTCTTCAGTTTTGTGAAGTTGATAAAATAAGAAGTCATTTATGTCCAGCAGCGAATACTCTCGATGCGGTAAATAAGTTCTGCCTATCCATCCACCTATGATATTAAATTTTCGCTTTGCTAAATCTGTTCTTGAAAAATCATGCTTTATAATCTGGACGTAATTTGTTTGGAAACCTAATAATACTCACACAGAAACAAAGATTAAGTCAGCTTCAAGTCGTGTTATATATATATAGAAATAGCTGGAAGTTTTCTGTTTATACTTATACCACAGTTGCAGTAGCAGGTTCAACATGGTTTTACAGCATGTGAAAAATAACCAGAATACTCTACTAGTCGTATACTGATTTTGATAAAATCGACTTCGTACTTCATACAAAAATTAGCGAATTAGCACCCAGATTACAAATCATAGTTATATATTAGTAGAGCTGGTTTACCTGAAACTAAGACCTAATATTTTTTGTTTTGTTCTACATATGTAGAAATATTATCTGTTTATTACTTACTTGATTTCAATTCTCTGTAGTTTCGTCTCACATACAAAAAAAAAAATAATAAATAATAATAAATAAAACGAGAACAACAAAGAAAAACACACCAAATTTTAGTCAAGAATACGAAGCGAGTGCTACTAAGAGAGGTCGGAGACCTTGATATGCCAACGTGTTTTTCATAGCCAAAGATAAAATTTACGAAGTTTGTGAACGTAATTTTGACTGGAAGCTTAGGTTGCTTATAGAAGCGATATTTCTGGAAAGAATTTGAAGTAATTCAATATATTTTGATGTAAAAGAAACTCTACCTAAAATATCACCAAAAAGAATTGCACTCCTGGCTTGCGACCTTTCTTTCTTTCTTTCTTTCTTTCTCTGTTTCTTTCTTTCTCATTCTGTATATATATATATATATATATATATATATATATATATGTACATCAATTTATATATATGTATACCCATCATATACTCACACATATATATGCATAAATATATACATACATAAATGCAAATACATATATAAATGTGTGTGTGTGTGTGTGTGTGTGTGTGTTTATATATATATTTATATATATGCATATATTTATATTTATATATATATCTATATATTTATACATATAGATTTTATATCTATATATATTTATATATATGTACATACACACACACACACATACATACATACATATGTATATATATTAGCTCGCAAGCCGCCATAACAATGACAATCCATGCATTGAGTACGTTCTTTTATTCTTTTATTCTTTTACTTGTTTCAGTCATTTGACTGCAGCCATGCTGGAGCACCGCTTTTAGTCGAGCAAATCGACCACAGGAGTTATTCTATCTGTCTTTTTTGCTGAACCGCTAGATTACGGGGACGTAAACACACCACCATAGCTTGTCAAGTGATGTTGGTGGGTGGAGGAACACATACACACAAGCACACACACACACACACACACACACACACACACACAGTTGTTATACAGATATATGCACATACACACACACACACACACGCATACATAGACGCGCAAACACAAACACACACATACATATTTACGTATGTACTATATCCAGCCTTAAAATTTACGCTGTCACAAACGTCTCACAATCTGTTGAACAGCTGTAGAACAGACACCTTGCTTTGAAGTGGACAAAATATAACATTTGGCGAGCAACGAATGTAATCTTTTCTTTTTTCGCAGATTTTTGCTTCAAATATTTTCTCTGTGATGAGGTTAAGATAATCAATCATGGATTGAAAACAACTGAGATACAGAATGTGGAATGTTTTAGATCATACGTAAGACATTGACTATCAAATTTCATTTTGCACATACCGGCACTAGTGTGTACAAATACACACGTACGCACACACATACAGATAGATAGATAGATAGATAGATAGATAGATAGATAGATACATAGATACATACATACATACATACATAAGTACATACATTCGTACGTGTATACATACACGGTCATACATACGTACATACATCCACACATACATACATACATATGTATATATATATTCATACATAAGTATATTGATATAGATGTGTGTGTATATATATATATATATACATATATATTCGTATCTCCACTCTCTCTGTCTGTATATATATATATATATATATATATATATATATATATATATATATATATTATTCTTTTACTTGTTTCAGTCATTTGACTGTGACTGCGACCATGCTGGAGCACCGCCTTTAGTCGAGCAAATCGACCCCAGGACTTATTCTTTGTAAGCCTAGTACTTATTCTATCGGTATCTTTTGCCGAACCGCTAGTGTTACGGGATGTAAACACACCCGCATCGGTTGTCAAGCGATGTTGTGGGGAAGGGATAAAGACAGATACACAAACATACACACACACACACACACATACACACACACACACACACACACACCCACACACACGCGCACACAGACACACACACGACGGGATTCTTCCAATTTCCGTCTACCAAATCCACTCACAAGGCTTTGGTCAGCCCGAGGCTGCAGTAGAAGACACCCCAAGGTGCCATGTGGCTGAGAAGCAAGCGTCTTACACACAGTCACTTCTGTGCCTACAGACACACACACACACACACACACACACACACACACACACACACACACACACACACACAGACACACACACACACACACACACACACACACACACACACACACACACACACACACACACACACATATATATATAACAAGTCAGCAAGGGAAGATAACAGCTAGAAATAATAGGTAAAAACTCATACATGACGGTTTTCGAAAAAGAACAAAAAATAATAAAAACAAAGTAAATGATGGTTAAAGATTGAATGCATTCGAATATCGGTCTGATCTGCGTCTTCAATACAACATTAGAAACTATACCACGAAGGCGGCGAGCTGGCAGAAACGTTAGCACGCCGGGCGAAATGCTAAGCAGTATTTCGTCTGTCGCTACGTTCTGAGTTCAAATTCCGCCGAGTCGACTTTGCTTTTCATCCTTTTGGGGTCGATAAATTAAGTACCAGTTACGCACTGGAGTCGATGTAATCGATTTAATCCCTCTGTTTGTTTGTCCCCTCTATGTTTAGAGGGCAATAAAGAAACAGAAAGAATACCATTAACAATTAGCCGTCATTTTGAATGGAGTTAAAGCTGAAATTTTTTTCCTACTGAGCGAGGGGAAATTCCACACTCAGCTGTTCGTCATCAGTCTTATCACACTTTTAAGCATCACCGATCCCGACACCAACATCAACAACAACGACATCGTCATCATCGATATTGTTATAGTCAGTCTGGTTGTCAACGTCTCTTTTTCAGGTTTAGCAATTTAGCCATCTCTTCAAGTTCAACAACTTCCACAACCGCCGCCGCCATCACAACTATCCTTCTCGTTCTACACATCTTCCAATCACTCCTTAGCATTCCTCTTCTTTATTGTCTTTCTCGTCCTCCTCTATATCATAATAACAACAACAACAACAACAACAACAACAACAACAACAACAACAACAACAACAATAATAATAATAATAATAATAATAATAATAATAATAATGATGATGATGATGAAGATGATGATAAATACCCGGATGCAGTACCAGGCAGTGGTTCTCATGCTTTCTAATCTTAATTGATTGGAAGTGTTATCATGTACATTGGTTTGTCTTGGTGTAAAAGATGGGCTACAGCAAATATTCTGCTTAATACCACAGATTTGTTTGTCAGTTGTTTGACCTTAACCAGTTGAGCATGTCCCTTGGTGGCTGACGATATGTGCATCTCTGATCACGAGCAGAGGTAGTGGGGGAACATCATAGTCATGTGTTGAGAGGAATTCTTTGGAGTTTGAATAATTCACTTTTGGAAACATGGGTGTTTTACTCAACATCCTTAAACAAACCTTATTCAGGGACCTTTTGAGCGGGATGGGCTCCTCGACCTGAAGAAAGTTCTAACTGGGCTCCATCTGCGAGGTCATGCGCTGTTTATCTTGATATGAGATCACCATGTCGTGCTCATATGGTTGTGATGCACGTGCCTGGTGTACCCTTATCAGACAGGTAACCATGATGGGTATAATGGGCTTCGTATATTCTACCCCAGTGTCACTTTAATGGCATGCACTACTCTCTCACTCAATAATAATGATGATGATGATAATAATAATAATAATAATAATAATAATAATAATAATAATAATAATAATAATAATAATAATAATCATACTTTCTTTATTGTCCACTTGTCCACCAGGGCCGAACACAAAACATAGAGGACGATACACAGACCAGGGACAATGAGGTTAAACGTGTAAACAGCCAACAAAGACAACGATTAACAGAGATTAAATCAACAATATACTTCTCCAAAAGGCTGAGTTCTACCGTAAGGTGATCAAAGAGAGCTCACACACTTTGGACCCCTGAACACCAACGGCTCCTCAGGAAGGCACTCTCTCTTCTCCATTCCATACGGCCTACAGGTAAACACTTAGAGAAGGTCCACTCTTGACACATTCACTCACCTTTCAACGAACTTACTGGGTGAGAGTACCTCCCTCTCCAGCCTCACTTTCCTTTTCAGGTGAAACCTGAAAAATTCAATGAGGCCTTGACCAAAGTATAAGGCCTTGCCTAACGATAATAATACTGGTTTCAAATTTTGGCACAAGGCCTGCAATTTCGGGGGGAGGGGATATGTCGATTACATCGACCCTAAGCACTCAACTGATACTTAATTTGTTCGACCCCGAAAGGATAAAACGCAAAGTCGACCTCGGCGGAATTTGAACTCAGAACGTGAAGCATTTTGCCAAAATAAGGAAGATGATAATAATAACCGTCATCATTCTGTACATCAATCTCCTCCTCTTCCACCTCCTCATCAACACTCCTCCTCGCCGACTTCCCTCTCCTCCCCTCCTCTTTCCCACCTCCTACCCATCCTCTCCTCCTGCCCCTCGTCGATCTCCCCTCCTCGTCGACCTCCTCCCCTACGTCGACCTCACTTTCCTCCTCCACCTCACACTCGTCCTCCTCCACCTCACACTCGTCCTCCTCCACCTCTTCGATCTCAGCCTCTTCCTCCACGTCACCTTCCCCCTCCATGTCACCCTCCACCTTCACATCACACTCCTCCTATTCTACCTCCTCCACCACCACCTCCACCTCCTCCACCACCACCTCCACCTCCTCCACCCCACCTCCTCCACTACCACCTCGACCTCCTCCACCACCACCTCCACTTCTTCCACCACCACCTCCACCTCCTCCACTACCACCTCCTCTACCACCACCTCGACCTCCTCCACCCCACCTCCTCCATCACCACCTCGACCTCCTCCACCACCTCCTCTACCTTCTCCACGTTACCTCCTCCTCCCTTCTTCCCTCTCTCCTCCCTTCTTCCCTCTCTCCTCTTTCTCCTCCATCCCTCCCTCTCCTAACCTCCTCCTCCTCCTCCTCCTCATCACCATCAAACGTTGCTAATGAAATTTTGCTTTCTCTTTTGCACATTTTCATCTCTTCTCCGTCTATGAGTATTCGATTTCTCACGTCCTCATCGTATATCAATACATACACACATACACACATACACACATACATACATATATGTGGATATATATATATATATATATATATATATATATATATATATATATATATATATATATATATATATATATATATATATATATATATATATATATATATATATATATACATATATATATATATATATATGCAGAATGTCACTGGAAAAGAAGATATATATATATATATATATATATATATATATATATATATATATATATATATATATATATATATATATATATATATATATATATATACATATATATATATATATATATATATATATATATCATATATATTAACGATCATCTGTAGACTAGAAAGTAATTCGCTGTAGGATTTCGTCTCGAATTTTTTTCTTTTTCCTCTAAACACTTTTTGTGTAAAATGACATTGAGCCGAGCTCCAAGTATCGTCAGAGGGTTAACAGATACAGCGTTTTGTTTTCAGTGGCTTCATTTATTTGCGTTTAAGTCGGAAAATTTGTTTTTATATACAGATAAAAAAAATAATAAAAATTTGAAAAATTATACATGGCGGGTGTATACTAAATTCTTGCTTGGCAAGTCCCAGCATACACCAAAAATATATTTTTTTTCTGTTTCTTATCTTTACGTATAAAAAATGTGGCTTAGCCTCAAATGACTGAAGTAATACTTGCAACTGAGAAGGTGAAATTACCAAAAACACAGTGACTGCTAGTCCGCCTACCTCACTTGGAACTCGATGTGTTGTTACGTATGAGGTTTATAAAGAACTAGGTGGCCACGTGCCGTCAAAAATGACGGCTAAATGTAGTATTTTATATATAAATATGAATGGTAAATCTAATACACTTGTCAATGTTATCTGGTGGTTGTCTTTTGAGATTAGACATCGATCATCGTTTGTTAGTGAGAGAATGCTGGTTCACAGATACATACATTCACATACTTCCCTTGTACATGCACACACATACACACTTATACTCAGACAGAGTTGAAACACTTTGATTTTTCTTTTCAGAAACTTTGGCGTAACTAAAAATCAAAAATATCATACATTAGAACACGTACTAACACATTGAGAACTAAACGAGGGTCTTTAA
>NC_142938.1:72937065-72944565 GCF_046866305.1 Octopus bimaculoides | reverse complement strand
TGGGAGAGTGTAAGTCGATTGTATCTCCAGTACTTGACTGGTATTTTATTTTATCTGCACAAAAGGATAAAAGGCAAAACTAACTGCAGCAGAATTTGTACTCAGAACATAAAGACGGACGAAATGTCGCTAAGCATTTTGTTCGGCATGCTAGCGATTCTTCCAGCTCACCGCTTTAATAGTAAATAAATGAATTGCTTTTGTTGACACTCCGTCGCTTGCGACGTCGAGGGTTCCAGTTGATCCGATCAACGTAACAGCCTGCTCATGAAATTAACGTGCAAGTGGCTGAGCACTCCACAGACACGTGTGACAAGGCTGACCCTTTGAATTACAGGCACAACAGAAACAGGAAGTATGAGTGAGAGAAAGTTGTGGTGAAAGAGTACGGTAGGGTTCGCCACCACCCCCTGCCGGAGCCTCGTGGAGTTTTAGGTGTTTTCGCTCAATAAGCACTCACAACGCCCGGTCTGGGAATCGAAACCGCGATCCTATGACCGCGAGTCCACTGCCCTAACCACTGGGCCATTGCGCCTCCTATGCTTTAATAGCAAATATATGAATAAAATCAACGTTATTTGAAAACAAATCACCATGGTTGTAAATAAAGTAATCAGTAACACGAGCGTTATCGGAAACCTGTTGTATAATGAATTTCTTGGCTTTAGTTTATGGCGATCAGGATAGGAGAATAATTTAAGATGTATCACACAAACCATGTCTTTGTAAAAGGTTAACTGCGAGCAAATAATGCTTATTTCTTATTAATTGAGTGCAGAAGAAAACCAAAATGATAAGAAAATAATTGGATTAACGAAAACGATATGTGTTTGTTGCATTCCTGTTGTAGAACAACGTTGTACCCGAGACATACACACATTCAATGTTTTAAGAGACGTGCGATCTATGGAGAAAATCTCCGAAGAATTGAAGGACACATCCATACGAATGAACGGAGATTTATAGCAAAAAAAAAAAGGAAATAAATGATAATAATAATAATAATATCGCAGAAACTGTAATAGAATAATTCCAAGAAACCAATGAAAGCATTACTATAGTACCCACCTCGTACAAAACGCGTAAAATAAAAAATAAAAAAAAAACAAACATAGAATAGACGATTCCTCGGATCATAGAGAAAATAAAAGAAAATTTTGCAGAAGCCACAACAGGTGAAACAAAGAAAATCTCACTGAAGAAATACAACTGAAGATTATGGTGATGCGTATAAAAGCCTCCATGTGAAATTTGCACCAGATACAGTACTTCAGCAATTGTATAGGTTAGCTCGCCACACTTAACAACAGAATGGGGAAATAAGAAACGCAGATTAGCGAGGGCTAACACACAAGAAGACGTAACAGAATCAATAAAGATATGATTTTATAAATATATTTTTTAACATAATCCTTCAAGAAATTTTCTCCTCGAAACAAACTACCCAGCTATCAACAGACTGAATGGATGTATCTATTTTGTTGCCGAAGAAGTAATGTCGAAGGAAATCGGGTTTGATTTAGATACAGTCTAACCCTACTCCGTGGGTTAGACTGAATCTTCCTGAGAACTACGTTAAGGGTACACGTGTCTGTGGAGTGCTCAGCCACTTGCACGTTAATTTCACGAGCAGGCTGTTCCGTTGCCACCATCCCCTGCCGGAGCCTCGTGGAGCTTTAGGTGTTTTAGCTCAATAAACACTCACAACGCCCGGTCTGGGAATCGAAACCGCGATCCTATGACCGCGAGTCCGCTGCCCTAACCACTGGGCCATTGCGCCTCCACTGTGTTAAAATAGACACTAGCAATAACATCATGAATGAAATTATGCTTTATATTAAATTGAAGTATCTTGTTATAGAGATACTTAAATTTAAAGAGTGAAACATGGGGATCTGTTACGAATTCTTTTCACATAATACAGTACACGCACACACACACACACACACACACACAGAGGCACTCACAGACAAGTCTATTCTTAAATACACCCAACCCATCTTTCATTACTTGCGTCTATTTGCTTACTTCTCTCCTCTTCCCTCAACCATGTCTTCTAATTCTATTGATATTACTCTCTGTCACTCACTCTCTCCGTATTCCATGCTCCCCCCTCCCACGACGGTGACGCTGTACCCCCTCCCTTCTCAGCCTGTCTTTCTGTCTCTCATCCACCCCCGTGCCTCCCCCACTTTCTCTTATTCATTGTTAGAGTCTATTGTTGCGCTCGCCTGCATTTAAAGGTTGACTAATTTACCGTGGCTTCATCACCGCACAAACATACCCCCACCTCATAGCACAACCACCCTTTTTTTTTTCCAACCACCACCACAGCCGCCGCCGCCACGAATAACGTCCCTCCTCCATCGTGACCACCACCAATCGTCACCACCGTCTCCTCCACCAACCAACGAAATCCATCACCGCCGCCGCCACCACGAGTAATTCTCACCACCACCACCACTAATACTACCTCCGTCACCACCTTTGCCGCCGCAGCCACCATCACCCCACCACCACCACCACTAACACCACTACCACCACTACGAATAATTACCACCATTACAGCCGCCACCATCACCATCACCACCACCATCACCGTCACTTACACCACCACTATCATCACCACCGCTACCACTACTGCCGCTACCGTCTCAACAAATCATTTCCACCACCACCACCACCACCACCAACATCAACAATAAACAAAACAGTTACTCACCCTCCACCACTGCCATGACTGCTACTTATCGACACCACCACCGACTCCCCCCCGCCACGATCGCCCCCCCCCCCCGCCCATCACCTCCACCACCACCACCACCACCACCACCACCACCACCACCACCACCACCACCACCACCACCACCACCACCACCACCACCACCATGATTACGATGATGCTTACCACCGCCTCCATCACCATCACCATCACCACATACGCCAACACCAGCAGCAGCACCGCCACCGCCACTGCCACCAGCACTACCACCACCACCATTACCCCAACAGCAACATTAACAACAGCAGTTGTAAAATTGCAACCTGTTTCATAGAGCTGTAATCCTTCTCCTCTTAACCCTTAAATTCCCCCCCCCCACCTCTTCCATCATTACTTTGAACCCCCTTCCTATAAGATAATGTATATCTATGATATTAAGTGCAATCTCATAATTCTTCAGCAATCCATCATAGACCCTGCAGTCGAAAATCCTCCTGGTTCCAATCAACGGGGGAGCCGCTACGTGGTCACTAAATTTGCAAGAAGTAGAACGACAAATCTCCTCAAAATTGGACAAGAATCATTACAAATGACGAACAGATTGAATTCTAGTATTTATTCGATCGGTCTCTTTTGCTGAACCACTAGGTTACGGGGACGTAAACACACAAACATCGGTTGTCAAGTGATGGTGGGGAGACAAACACAGACACACAAATACATACATACATATACATACACATACACACACACGCACGCACAGACGTACACACACTCACACACACACACACACATATATAATTTAGAGAAAATACAACGTAATAATTATTAAAATAATTATTAAAATATTATTAAAATATTATTTTAATAATTATTACTTTGTATTTTATAGTTCTTTTTAGTGTATTTACTTATTAAATTCTTCTATATGTGACTGTGGATTTTCATGGATGAGTTCAGGAATTGTGGTTCTTTTCTCTAAATTAGATATTTATATATTATATACTGTGAAACTTAATTTAATTTTAATTTTGATAAATTAATTAAAATTTTTACCTGTAAATTTTTATTTTTATCCCTAATTTTATTATCATAATTATATATATATATATATATATATATATATATATACGTATATACGACAGGCTTCTTTCAGTTTTCGTCTACCAAATCCACTCATAAGGCTTTGGTTGGCCCAGGTTATAGTCGAAGACACTTGCCCAAGATATCACGCAGTGGAACTGAACCCGGAACCATGTGGTTGGGAAGCAGTTGCCTTAAGGTGGCTATCTGGTAGAATCGTTAGCACGCTTAACGGTATTTCGCCCGTCGCTACGTTCTGCGTTCAAATTCCGCCGAGGTCGACTTTGCCTACATTCTTTTGGGGTCGATAAATTAAGCACCAGTGAAACACTGCGGTCGATGTAATCGACTAGCTCCCACCCGCTAGAATTTCAACGCCTTGTGCCTTCAGTAGAAAGGATCTAGCAGAACAGTTCACACGTACAGTAATGCTTACCAGCATTTCATCCTCTTCACGTCCGGAGTTGCGAAGTCCTGCTTTATGATCTCACTTCTTTTATTTCTGAGAATTTTCAGAAAATTTTTGCGAATTTGTTTTCTACACACGGGAATTTATATGACTATGCAAAAACCAAAGAAAAAAAGAGTTTTTGTTTTGTGATTTAAGGACTATTTATCTGTTATTTTTAGCACATCTGACGACCACCTGATACCGTCTTCGTTTGTTTGTCATTCTGATGTAGTGATCTTTTACAATATCTTTTTCCCCATAAACAAATTTAATGGTCTGTTGCTGGAGATTTAAGCAAAATATTCGAAAAATCTCCAACACCAATTTGTTTTATAAATTCGAATAATTAAAAAGAAAATTATATTTGCCATTTAAATGCGGCTAACCCCTAAGGGCGAATGCTACTATAGCTTGTAGCCCCAGGAGAACATCTCCTCCAACTGGCTATTGACACATTTTCTGCGCCCTGTCGGTATTTGCAAAGGGAAGCCATCCTTCCCATCGTCGATCTGACGTGATACGCACGGACCCGGGTTTCTGGGTATTTACCCATCGTCAGCGTACGACAATCACCGATCTTCGATGCGAAGGGCTCCTAATGCAAATACATATATCTTTTTTGCAGTGCCGAGTCGTATGAATTTCCGTGTGTAGAAACACAAATTCGTGAGAATTTTCTGAAAATTCCTAAAATCCACCAAAAATTTATGAGGTGTTACATCGCGTAGTTAAAGCAGAATTTCGCCCGAATAACGCCGTGGTCGATGTTGCCTTTCGTTCCTCCTTTCGGGTCCGATAAAATAAGTCATAGTCTGTGACTGGGGATCGGAGGGATTAACTACCCTCTTTTAAAAGAAAAAAAAAAAAAAAATTCGGGCCTTGTATCTACAGTTGTTGTCGGCACTCCGTCGCTTACGACGTCGAGGGTTCCAGTTGATCCGATCAACGGAACAGCCTACTCGTGAAATTAACGTGCAAGTGGCTGAGCACTCCACAGACACGTGCACCCTTAACTTAGTTCTCGGGGAGATTCAGCGTGACACACAGTGTGACAAGGCTGGCGCTTTGAATTACAGGCACAACAGAAACAGGAAGTAAGAGAAAGTTGTGGTGGAAGAATTCAGCAGGGTACGCTACCATCCACTGCCGGAGCCTCGTGGAGCTTTTAGGTGTTTTCGCTCAATAAACACTCACAATGCCCGGTCTGGGAATCGAAACCGCGATCCTATGACCGCTAGTCCGCTACCCTAACCACTGGGCCATTGCGCCTCCACTGTGTCTACAGTAGGGGAAAAAAAAAAAAAAAAGAATTATAATCATAAGTCGCTGTGCCTAGAATCAAAGTAAAAGAGACGGGATGGTCACAGCTGGAATGGTTTTTAATTATACATCTAGTTGATCAGGGTCTGACTTAGAACTAAAACAAAAAATATCAATCCTCAAAGTCTCGTATTACAATAGATACCCTTATTGTTTCTAATATTTCACAACACCATCCTTAACAATTGCAAATGTACACACCCGTATAACTTTACAATCTATGGCAATCTAGAAAATAGATTTGCTATTTCGTGAATAAACTCATGAAAAGAAAACAAAGGGGTTTACGGATGTCATAATAGATGTCCGAACAATCATTTTTTCCTTATTTTCTCGCGTTGTAGTCAATAGTTTGCTTCTGTTTATTTGGTCCTTTTTTTTTTGTTTTTTTTCTGTTTGTTTTTTTTTTCTTTTGACCTGCACGTTGACGACTTTTACGTATTTTGCTATGTGTCTGTCTCTTTCTTCCTTTTCTCTTTATTCTCGCCTTCTTGTCTCTCTCTATCTGTATATATATATATATATATATATATATATATATATATATATATATATATATATATATATATGTATATGTTTATATATATGTATATATATATATGATGTGTGCGTCTGTCTGTATATATAATATATATATATATATATATATATATATATATATATATATATATATATATATATATATATATATATATACATACATACATACATGATGCCGGTTCTCGCACGATTAGGCAAAAACGAAACACTGGATTTTGTCTATAACAAGCAAAATGGCATAAAAATGCTCTAGATACTCTTTTACTCTTTTACTTATTTCAGTCATTTGACTGTGGCCATGCTGGAGCACCGCCTTCAGTCGAGCAAATAGACCCCGGGCAAAATAGACCGATAGAATAAGTACTACGTTTACAAAGAATAAGTCCTGGGTTTGATGTGCTCGACTAAAGGCGGTGCTCCAGTATAGCCGCAGTCAAAGGACTGAAACAAATAAAAGAATAAAAGAATATTGATGTTTTCATGAAATCTGAAAGAACATGACACAGCTTTGTCAAGCCATATCTGGAGTTCGAATGAGAGAGGGCGGGTCAGTTGTTTTTAAAATCCAATTGTCGAACGCCATTCACGTTAAATCGAACATAAAACGCGTACTTTGCTTCTTGTTTTGTTTAAATTAAGCATTGGCAAGAAGAACGTCTGAAATGAACGATCAGAAAAGCTCCAGACTCTCGACAAAGTACTTCGTAATTTTATATGTCTGAAAGATTAACTAAGATTAGTCAAAGTATAACAATAGAATTGCAGCGATAGCTTTTTTTTTTCTGTCTCCGATTTTTAAATCCTTGTTTTAGAGATTAGCTCTCGTTAACTGTTAACAGTTATTACCATTACACTTTATTTATCGTCTGACATGTTTAGACACACGCCCATATACGTTACCACACACACACACACACACACACATATGCCTGTGTGTGTATGTGTGTGTGTGTGTGTGTGTGTGTGTGTGTGTGTGTGTGTGTGTGTGTGTGTGTTTGTTCATTTATGAACGCGCGTAAGTGTACAGCTTGTTTTTTTTTTTGGGAAATAATGTTGCAGCCAAAGTCTTTTACTATTTTCCACTTTCTGAAGAACAATCAATCATTATGTCGCCAACCAATAGAATCCCTTTGTTTCTTTCTGCAAACGAAACAATATTTTCCATACAATGTATGTTTTCTCTTTACTCGTTAGATATTGACTTCTAAGATTTATTTTCACTAATCGTTGCAATATCGGAACCGATGAACTTCGATAATTATTTGCAAAATTTGAGGTTTCTTAAGAAAAAAACAATCACATTACTTTTGGTATTCAAAACCTGCACTTTTCCTTGTTTCACTAACTTCCCTAGTTTAAGCTGTTTTGAAAACAACACTGCTAA
>NC_142938.1:72919565-72932065 GCF_046866305.1 Octopus bimaculoides | reverse complement strand
TTTCGCCCGACGAGCTAACGTTTCTTATTTCTTTATTGCCCAAAAGGGGCTAAAAATATAGGGGACAAACAAGGACAGACAAAGGAATTAAGTCGATTACACCGACCCCAGTGCGTAACTGGTACTTAATTTATCGATCCCGAAAAAATGAAAGGCAAAGTCGACCTCGGCGGAATTTGAACTCAGAACGTAACGGCAGACAAATTACCGCTAGGTATTTCGCTCGGCGTCTTAACGTTTCTGCCATCTCGCTGCCTTATTATTGCTGTTTTTTATGGCACACTTTCATACTATTTGTATGTTTTTACTTAAATTTATAAACTTGCCCCTTCATACATTGTATAACGTCTTTCAGCCGTCGCGTCATTTTATATAACTTGTTTCTCCCACCCTACACGTTTTTGTAAAGCTCTAGATTTAAAGATTTTGTATTTGTATGCATGAATGGTACTGAATGCAATGTTCGAAATAAAACATCATTATTACTATTTTATGAATTTTACAAATTTCACTTTATTTAAAGTTTTTTTGCTCCCTTCTACTTCATATCATTTATTTTCTCACTAAATAAAAAAGACAAACTAAATTTATATTAAAACAAAAATAATACAAGAAAAAAGATGTCTTCTTTTGTTCTGTTCTTTTATTTCGTGTTTCCTTTCACTCTTTCGTTACCTTTTATACTGATGAGGTTGTAGCTTATTTACTGCACTAAACACTCCAGTTGACCGCAATTTAAAGCAAAAATGTCACTCATAAAAGAAAAGTGAAGACGGAAGGAAAGCAAGGAAGCATGCGAAATGATTAAGATATTGCGACAGAAGGGGGATAGACAGACATAGAGAGAGAGAGAGAGACAGATAGATAGATAGATAGATAGATAGATAGATAGATAGATAGATAGATAGATAGATAGACAGATAGATAGATAGATAGATAGATAGGATTGGCGAATGGAAGTGAGCGAAGGGAAGCAAATCAGCAGCTTCTATTGAAAAAAAAAAAAGATGTGCATTTAAAAATAAACTCCCGACAATACCAAAAATGCAAGAAAACATCAATCAAATATATATCAAATAATAATAATAACAATGAATAATAACAATGAATAATAATAATAATAATAATAATAATAATAATAATAATAATAATAATAATAATAATAATGATAATGGTAATAATGATAAGAGAAGTATAGAAATGTCGTTAGTAATCAAATAGAATTAGTCATTTATTGTAGGATTAAGATTTCGAAAGAGATACGAGGTGTTTTATATATCATTCATGCTCCTTGCATTAAATATGCTAACACTAATTTAAGTATTGTAAAGTGCAGAATGTGAGGTGTACGATATTTCATCCTAGCACCCCTCTTCCCCCCCTCTCCCCCCCCTCTTCCCCCCTCTTCCTCCCTGCTACTCGTTTTAATCATGTTTGATCGCTCCTGCTCCCCCCATTCTTTCGCTTTATTTTCTTTATCAGAAGAAATGTATTCAGGACTCCTCCCCACCCCCAACCTGCTTTTCACGGTACTTTCTATTTATCTTGCAATATTTTTTTTTTCTTTGGAAATATTTGACATCAGTTTACTGTAGTGATATAGATTTAGTTTAAGCAATAGTACAAAGCTATATATTTTTAATGGCTTCGTATGACAGGAGGACGAATAATGGCTATAACTCAAGTGAGTAATGTGGGAAAACACCAGTGATTGCAACAAAATGGACGACAGTGAAATAAGGGTGTCAGGTGATAGATAAATTCTACAAACCAGAAACGGGAAAGGACCAACAGATGAGATTTCACGCAGGTTTTTCTTACCAAATTCCTCGGGTCTTTGGAATGAGAGAAGGAGAACTGCTCAAGATGCTGTACTGTCATAACCACACAACAATGAATGTAGTCACATATATAATGACTCAGACTCGATCTCGAACTATGTCATCATTTTGATCGTTTTCTTAAAAATGAGTAGCATGGACGAGGCATTTTAGTTCTACCAGGGGACCTACACTCTTTTGCACAGATGAAGCAAAGATGGGTGCCCCTCACAGCAGGTGTACACAGAACTTACTACCCACACTCAAATACGCCTTCATTCCATTATGGAACTTTCCATTGAGTGTCTTGCTCATATGGTTACAGCCAGTCGCAGGATGAAAAACAGTTCATATGTTAATAGAAATGTTAATAATCAAGCGATGGCTGGGCATGAAGATCTTTAAAGCGTGGAAAGTCCTTGTATAGGGCTGAGCTCACCCTCTAAAGAACGTAGTGCTTTTGCTCAGAAAGAAGAACTAGTCAACATCACTGAATGCATATAAAGTCGCATCTGTTAGAACAGGGTTTTCATTCTCACGCAATGATGTCTAAAGGAAATGGTAGGGGTCACTCGCTCTCAGTTGTTCGATGGCCGCTGACTCAGCTGACATAATCTGCTCTTTGACAGATTTCGTTTCACGTCCTGAGAGCAGGTAATTACCTACATACATCCCTATATCATTATTATTATTATGCTGTTTTTTTTCTTCTTTCTTCAAATTTTTTTTCCATTTCTCGCCGAGTGTTTTGCGTTCACCTAGGGCAGAGAAGCTCATTGTATGCATTCTTAGTTTACACACGCAAATTCACAGGTAAAATATATATGTAAAAAATTATTATTATTATAATTATAATTATTATTATTATTATTATTATTATTATTATTATTATTATTATTATTATTATTATTATCATTATTATTATTATTAGCCGGAAACCTCACAGTTCTCTGTGAAACTGCTATTAATAAAACATCAAAATATGCACACTTCTTAATTTTGTATCGTGTCTTTATTGGAACTATGTTCTTCCTGATCTATAATGGACATACATTCATACATATATACATGCATGCATACATACAAACATACACACATACAAATGTACATGTACTGTTGGATGCCCGTTAACTGCTCATAAGCTCTTCCAAATACATACAATATTCATATATACATATGTACGTACATACATATTCTTTTCTACTCTAAGCACAAGGCACGAAATTTTGGGGGAGGGAGCCAGTCGATTAGATGGAATCAGTTCGCAACTGGTACTTAATTTATCGACCCCGAAAGGATGAAAGACAAAGTTGACCTCGGTGGATATATATATATATATATATATATATATATATATATATTGTGTAGGTATTAGTTAGAGGAGTTTAAAACCTCTAAGGGATGATTAACTCCAAAGGCGCTCCTGGTGATTACAGCTTTAATTACCCAGCAGAACCCATAAACTAACCAATCTACTACAATGAAATCCACTCCCCAGCGAAATAATCAACTTAAGAACATAATATAATGTATGACTAACAAATTTTGACTTTATTAGCATTACCGATGTATCAGTTAATTTTTCGCATTCTGAAGATATTCACTAAAACTAGTAAATTGAAACGATCGTAAATGCTACTTTCTTTGTTAATCAATTAGATTAAAGACATACCAGCGAAAACGACGAATTTCTCCTGGTTATTTACATCCATTTTCTTCTATATATATATATATATATATATATATATATATATATATATATCCCTTTTACATCCATTTTCTTCTCTCTCTCTCTCTCTCTCTCTCTCTCTCTCTCTCTATATATATATATATATATATATATATATATATATATATATATATATATATATATATATATGGTATAGTCGATTCTATCAAACTAAGTACTTGATTAGTAAATATGAAGAATGAAAGCAAAGTTGGTTCTGTTATGAGCTCATAGGTTGATAGTTGAACTAAAAAGACAAAAAAAGAAAAAAAAAAAAAAAGAGAAAAAAAAAAGAATACTCCCAACATCACATTCTGTCGTGTTTGCTTCATCACTGATCTCTTAATCTTAATATCTCCTTTCTACCTTTAGCTGACGCTTGTGATGAATGGAAATAATACTCAATTTGAAAAAGTTGTTTTTTTTTCCTCTGAGAGACATTTTAATGAATGATAATCCAAGATTAAATCTTGGGATTCATCGAGTATATATATATATATATATATATATATATATATATATATATATATATATATATATATATATATATATATATATATATATATACATATATATATATATATATATATATATATATATATATATATATACATGTATATATATATATACATATATGTGTATATACGTATATACATATGTACGTACATGCATATTCTCTACTCTAGGCACAAGGCTCGAAATTTGGGGATGGAGGGAACCTGTCGATTAGATCAACCCCAGTTTGCAACTGGTACTTAATTTATCGACCCCGAAAGGATGAAAAGCAAAGTCGACCTGACTTGTGGATGCTGCCTTTCTTACGTGCAATGGGCAGATATGTTTCCTCATCTTGTTTGTTGTTATCCCAACGTTTCGGCTGACGTACTCTCCAGCCTGCATCAAGTGTTCTGGTTGAATTTCGTATCCATTATAATGTACATAATTATGTAAATAATGTACATAATTCCTCATCCCCAAAATATAGAATAGCTACCTTTTTTGTATTTGTGTTTTGCAGAGTACACTCTGTGGCAAACATTCGTGACAATTGTCACATGGATAGATATGTTACATCTCTCTTTCAACCTGTCTCTGCGATTTAACAAAAGGTTGTATGCACTGCTCCTATTTTGAGGAAGACATTACAAGGAATGGAAAGTGTTATTATTAAATAAGAAATATAAGATACAAGGAAGAAACATAACGCAGTGTTTCATATAAATTCGGTATTCAAGTCTACCTTGACATACATAGGAAGCTATTTCTCGAGATACACAATAAATCGTTTAAAACAGGAATTTAATGAGATGCTTTGAAAATAATCTCTTGCACAGGATCGAAGCATGAAATTTGGAAAGAGAATAGACACAAGTGGTGTAAAGTGAGATGGCCATTTTGTCTATATCTTTAGTCATTGGACTACGGCCACGCTGGGGTACCGCCTTGAAGGACTTTCAGCCGAATGAACCGACTTATTTTTCTTTTAAGCCTAGTATTTGTGCTATCGGTCTCTTTTTGCGGAACCGTTAAGTTACGAGAACGTAAACAAACCAACATAGGTTGTTAAGTGATGGAGGGGGACACTCAAAGGCACAAAGGTACATACACACATACGCACACACCCATACACATACACACGCACACATTAACGACGGGCTATCAGTTTCCGTCTATAAAATTCACTCGCTACGCAGTGGGACGAACCCGAGATCATGTAATTGGGAAGCAAGCTTCTTACCTCACAGCCACGCCTGTTTCTTCCACTCATATATGTATGCGTGTATATATATATATATATATATATATATATATATATATATATATATATATATATATATATATATATATATATATATATATATATATATATATATATATATATATATATATATATATATATATATATATATATATATATATATATATATATATATATATATATATATATATATATATATATATATATATATATATTTATATTCTCCACTTTTAGATTTAATAAGACCGGGTACCCCGTTTCCATGGCGTATAAATGATCAAGAAGACACCCTTCCCTCGAGGAGGACGCCGGTTCGTTGTAGGATTCAAGGCTAGTCATTTCGATCGTAGTACTTGAATGCTACCTTATTTTATCGCCCCACCCCACCCCGATGAAAGGTAAAGTTGATCTTGATGTGTTTCGAACTTAGGACGTAAAGAGTCAAAAGAAATACCGCTCAGCGTTTTATTCGACGTGTTAAAGATTCTGCTAGCTCGAATCCTGATTTTATGCGTGCTTATATTTATACGTATGTTTGCTATAGCCAAACGTATGTTACTTAATAAGGAAGGGAGCGGTCAGTTTGGCTACTGCACAGGGCAGCCAAAACCCAGATATTAGCATCATGTTGTAAAATGGTCACAGCTTAGAATCAGGCAAGAGTTGCACTCTCTGATTATTGCAAGTTTACGTTCATTTATATTTGAAGTTGAGCGTTATATTAAATGATTGTTGTGGAGTTCTTACAGTTAAAGATATATTGCAGCATTAATGAAATGAATTTTCTTCATCTTGAAACTGAAACAGAAAAGGGGCTTCTTTAAATTAATTATAATTTATTCAGCAATCTCTCAAACTTCAATGGGTATTAAACTAAGACAGTTAACGCTAGTTTCCATTTGACTACAGAGAACTATTTGTATTAGCTTTCAATATTAATTGTTAAGAGCAAGCATATTTGTTAATCCGGGGAATCTTGTTATCGTTAAACCTACTTGTTAAATGAAGAATACATTACATTGCTGTGTGTTAACTCTATTCATTTATACTTTCTTTTCTTCCGAAGACATGAGACATGAGTATCACATCGCTTTTCAATGAATTTTGTATTTTGATAATACTTGTGGTGCACCGTTGGTAGTGAACAATCATAGAGAAGACAATTACTTCTAGATTAAGTTAAATACAGGTAGGCTTAATTAAAAAAAAAATTAAATGAAAAATAAAGAAGTTATAGAAGTGAGTATGAAAAATAAACATATATCTTGCGTTGGTGTTAAAATTTAGATTGATTTTTTTAATACAGAATTTTTTTAATATAGCGATGTTTTATGGCATTGAAACAAATGTAGAGAACTAAATTATGAACTATATGTGACATATTTTGCTGCTTTTATTCTAAATACGCTGTTCTCATCAATCGTTCTAGCCGAATCCTTATGCAGATGCACGTTTGTTCCAATACGATTTACTGCTTTGTAATAACATACTGAAATTTAACAATGTGTAATCAATACAACTCTTATTTATCGTGGATGCATTTCCCCCATATTTATACGTTAACTTTATATATAGCAGTATGCTTACAACTGAATATTTTAATTAATTTTCGGCAGTTCTCTGAACCTACTCTGAGACCTACGTAACTATTGTTTTGAGGAAGGTTATATTTGATGCAATTCTCAAACTGTGAGCAAGTGGAACAACCACTATTAGTATTATTATTACTATTGTCATTTTTACTTTTAATCTGCATGTTTGTTACAGTCACTTGCCGAGACACACCTAGAGTCTTGAGAAGTTAAGCAGTTGTGGTCGATGAAAAAAGTAGCAGTAGTACCAGTAATTGTTGGAGCTCTGGGAACAGTGAGCAAAAATCTCGAGAAGTACGTGGAACAAATAGGGGCTGCAATAAGGGTGGAGCACTTGCAGAAAACAGCACTGCTTGGAGCCGCTCGAATACTCCGGAAGGTGCTCGAAAAATAAGAGGTGTTACCTTAGTTCACTGGTAGTGAACAGCTGACACTGTAGTACATCTCCAGCGTTAGAAGTTGTGCAAAGGCAATGATATTATAATAATAATTATTATTATTATTATTATTATTATTATTATTATTACTAAAGTGAAACAAATGTAATTATTTCTGACAAAGACTTCATACATCATCATCATCTTTATATGCTGGAAATTGACGCCTTGCTTTTTAGCCATACATCACAATCTAGCAGACTTTTTCATCATTGTATAAAAAAAAAAAAAAAAAAAAAACAATAACAACAACAAACACAAAATTAAAAAAAAAATTGACGTATAGTTTTACATACAAATATACGTATATGTGTATTCGTGTGTTCGTGTGAGTGTGCGTGTGAGTGTATGTACATATGTACGTATATATATATATATATATATATATATATAATGTATGTATGTATGTATATAATATATACACACACGTGTGTTTTTGATACACTCCTTGTCTTGTTTCCATTTGATCGTGTCTCTTTATTCTCGCCAATATTTTCAAGACGCTGACTGGTGAGCACCATATAATCAGCGTCAACTTTTTTCTAGTGAGTTCCATTGCCTCTAAGAACTCACGTGGGAAATTAATTAGGGACAATTTTTTTAGCAAATATTGGTCTTTGGTGTCCCCAGAGTGATACTGACCTATCGATACTTCAACTTACTTCAACTCCCTACTAAGTTTAGTGATAACAACAACAACAACAACAGCATAATAATAATAATAATAATAATAATAATAATAATAATAATAATAATAATAATAATAAAAATAAAAATAATAACGAAGACGATGACAATGAGGATGATGATGATGATGATGATTATTATAATGGTGGTGTTGGTAGTGGCGGTGGTGGTCGTACTGGTACGAAGTAGAGATGATAAAAAATTATGATAATAAATGAATAAATAATTAGATGTGTTATTTAGGGAAAGAGGGAATCAAGTGCGATACCAACTTAGCTTAGACGATATTACATGTCAATAATAGGAATCGTGAAAAAAAAAAAGAGAATAAATCAAAAGTAAAAAAGCACCAAAAGAAAGAAAGAAAAAAACAAAAAGAAAACGAAGGCGTAAAAATTATTCTTCAGTCTTGTATTTGTTTTGCTTTGTTTTATTATTTCTTTTTCGGTGATATTTGTGGTAATGGCGTTAATTTATATGATTAGTTGGTCATTAAAAAACAGGCAGACCAACAACAAAATTTACAGACTTCTTATTTTGTATCTGTTGTTGTTGTTGTTGTTGTTGTTGTTGTTGTTGTTGTTGTTGTTGTTGTTGTTGTTGTTGTTATGGTAGATGCTGTTGAGAATATGCTGTCAGAAATTTTCAACGTTCCACTTCGTACCAGTAGATCTAAGGAACCATCGTAGCAAGTTGACTCACAAAGTCAACACACCGTACACGCTCTTCTGTGTTTTTATTACTCTTCACAGCAAGAGAAATGTTTTTTTTTTTTTTTTTTTTTGCCTTTTGAGAAGAACATGACATTCATTCGTCCAAGATTTTTTGTCGATTGTCCGAGCTGAATGCTTGTTGTACGTGTATGCGAGGTCAATGTAATTAGGTCAACGTTCAATATGGACTGTATGAGGTTAATAGGTGGAAACACAACCGAATACCAGTTGGGAATGAAATTCCCTTGGGAAGGATGTCTAACATGGCTTTAGTGCAACCTAGAAGCTGAGTCACAATGTCCCTCCCTTACATATTCTCTTAATATCTTAGACATACACTCATATATATATATATATATATATATATATATATATATATATATATATATATATATATATATATATATATATATATATATATATATATATATATATATATATATATATATATATATATATATATACATATTTTATACATATAGGTGCAGGTGTTGCTCTGTGGTAAGAAACTTGCTTTCCAACCACATGTTTCCGGGTTCAGTCCCACTGCACGGCACCTTGGGAGAGTGTCTTCTACTATAGCCTTTGGCCGACCAAAGCCTTGTGAGTGGTTTTGGTAGATGGAAGCTGAAAGAAGTCCGTCGTATATATATATATATATATATATATATATATATATATATATATATATATATATAATAGAAATATGTTACAAAAACAAAATAGAAACTACACGTGGAAATGTAAGGGGAAAGTAAGAAGAAAAATAAGCGAAAATGCACATTGGAAATGAAAAAAGAAGAAAAAAACTAAGTAAAGGCTTTTTATGAAAAGAAATGATAGATATATACAATTAGATGAACTGAGGTTGGAATAAAAGAAATAAAAGTCATTATTGTGAATTGTTAAAGAGATTCAAAAGCATACCGGTTTCGTAATGTTACTAATCATTACTTAGAATGCACACCGATTACTGAACGGTGTCATATATATATATATATATATATATATATATATATATATATATATTCCAGTTGCAGGCGTGGTTGTGTGATAAAAAATTTGCTTCCCGACTAGATGAGTCCTAGTTCAGTCTCATTGCATGGCACTTTGACAAGTGTCTTCTACTATAGCCTCTGATCGACCAAAGCCTTGTGCGTAGATTTGGTAGACGGAAACTGAAAGAAGCCCATCGTATGTATATGTGTATATATATCTATATGTGTGTCTTTGTGTCTCTGTTTCTCCCACCCTTCCGCTTGACAACCGGTGTTGCTGTGTTTACGTCTCTGTGAGCTAGCAGTTCGGCAAAAGAGAATGAGTACCAGGCTGGGATCGATTCAATCGACTAAAAACTTCAAGGCAGTGCTCCAGCATGGCTGCAGTCAAATGACTGAAGCAAATAGAAGGTAGAAAAAAAAATGTAAAATTCCACATTCTCTCGAAATTTATAAATTCTTATGACATCGAGAATAAAGAGCTCTCGCTGGTAAGAATGAAGTTTCTAATACGAGTAGATCAGTTGGAAGGATTTCTTTGGTCTAATGGTTGAACACATGTCATGTTAACCGAAGAGATGGGATCGAGTCATACAGACAGTGTTGGCCGCTTTTTAGCCAAGGCGGGGGTACCCAATATTTATACGCTATTATTCCTAGCTTCACCTGTTTCGAGATCCACTGTTCCAAAAACGAATCATTTCGCGTTCTCTTGCAGATTATGAATTCTTATGATGTCATATCATTTTACTGTCATTGGTGTGTGTACGTACCCGTAACTTAGCGGTTCGGTAAAAGGAACCGATAAAATAAGTGCTAGGCTTACAAAAAAAAAAGGTCCCGCGGTCGATTTGTTCGACTAAAGGCGGTGCTCCAGCATGGCCGCAGTCAAATGACTGAAACAAGTGGAAGATAATAATAATAATAATAATAATAATAATAATAATAATAATAATAATATCAGTGAACTTTAAATTTATTTTATTAATTTAATTTATGAGTCAAAATTTTCGTCGCAAAATGGTGACCTGTTCACTGACATAGTCTCACTGCAATTTATACATTACAAGTTGTCAAAATATCCTTCAGACATCTATGATATAGCCTCTGACCCTACTCCGATGTATTTAAAGTAAGCCAAACTGATTTATAATTTTTAAAAGCCGTTGGTTAGACTTAATTGCTTCTTCTCAAATGTAAAAATGTTCTTTTCAAATTTATTATTTCCGCTTTTAATTGCTATGTAATTATAATATATGTCGCAAAGATATACGTGAAAATATTGTATAAGTATGTATGTATGTATGTATGTATGAATGTGTGTCTACGTGTGCGCACGTGTGCATGCGTGTATATGTATGCGTATTTGTATATATATATATATATATATATATATATATATACACACACACACACACAGACACACACACACACACACACACATATATATATATATATATATATATATATATATATATATATATCTACGTAAATATGAATTCTTTTATTATTTTATTCTTTTATTTGTTTCAGTTATTTGACTGCGGCCATGCTGGAGCACCGCCTTTTAGACAAACAAACCGACCCCAGGACTTATTCTTTGTAAGCCTAGTACTTAGTCTATCGGTGTCTTATGTCGAACCGATAAGTTACGGGGACGTAAATACACCAGCATCGGTTGCCAAGCGATGTTGGGGGGAACAAACACAGACACACAAACATATACCCCACACACACATTTATACACAACGGGCTTATTTGAGTTTCCGTCTACTAAATCCACTCACAAGGCCTTGATCAGCCCGAGACTACAGTAGAAGACACTTGCACAAGGTGTCACAGAGTGGAACCCACGCCATCATCTCTTCAGTTATCCGGCCATTGAAAATTCCTGTGAAAAATGACCGTTTAACCGTTCCCACCCCGGCATCCGAAACTCGGAGTTTTATCATGGCTACCGAATAAGTGTCATATATTTTTACAGATAAATTCCTCTATTTACATAATATCGTGGTCTCTTTGTTTCTTTTGTTGTCCTTTCTATCAATATATATATGTATATATATATATATATATATATATATATATATATATATATATATATATATATATATATATATATTTCAGTGTGAGCTACAGGTTAAGAAACGAACTAAGGGATAGAATATATATATATATATATATATATATATATATATCTATTTCAGTGTGAGCTACAGGTTAAGAAACGAACTAAGGGATAATACCTATCCAATGATGGAGATAACCTGGAAGATTTTATTGCCTCTTGGCAGAAACGGCCGTAAGGAACTAGCACCTGCACACCCATTCAGTTTCTTGACAATTTGCTCATTTGTTTCTCTATATTTATATGTATTCACACCCTTGTCTTTGAAGTTACCAGCTTTTTCCACTCGCTAATCTGTATAATTCATACATGTGAGTGTGTTCATCCTTTAGAATTGAATAAATAGACATGCTTATTAAATGTTTACTGTCTGTCGATTTTGTATCCTCTCCATCTTCTTATTTGCCGTATATATATATATATATATATATATATATATATATATATATATATATATATATATATACGGCTTGCTCGGGCACCACCTTGAAGGGATCAATCCACTGGTTCTTAAACTGTGGGCCACGGGCCCCTGGTGGTCCGCAATGGTAGTACCGGCGGTCTGTGAGCATGATAAGCTCATAGCTCTTTCAATATGTTGGGGTCCGTCGGAAAACTCATTTAGATAAAAGGGGCC
>NC_142938.1:72887065-72904565 GCF_046866305.1 Octopus bimaculoides | reverse complement strand
CAATGCTATCGCTCGATGGTGGCCTCCACTAATCTAGCTTCAAGTGACGAAGTCTAATATTAGACGCGTTAGGCACAAAGAAATCCATCTACAAATTCTACATAATGATAAGAATACAATATATGTCCAGCATCGAAAAAACTACAAAACCCTCTTAAAACATCACGTGGGCTCGTAGCTCTACTGCATTGAGCCCCTTGGACTGCTGTGTCTGTGACGTCAGCAAGGAAGGGCCTGACCAGAGTATTTTGGCTTGTTTGGTTCCGAATTCTAGTTTCCTTTGTTTTTGTCTTCATCCGAATCAGTCTTCATCTCAGTTTTATTCATTGTCCTGTCCCATCCCTGTTGTTCTCAGTTTAATATTTATTATAATCTCATCTAGGTGTATCGTCTCTCCCGAAACTTACATATATCATCCTAAAATATTTAATTATATGCTCTCGTCTTTGTTACGTTTTCAACAGACAAAATCCTTATTAACTGTAACTATGGTTGAAGGAGTGGACTTTGGTCAACGCTTTATAATGCAAATTCCTTAATCTGGATTGCCGATAAAAAGAAAATTCTCTGGTCGTTCCGTCTGTATTTGTTTTCTCGTTTTCTGCCTTATCTTATGCAAACAAATAAACACACACACACGTATATGCTAACATATGTGTGTGTGTATATATACATACATATATATATATATATATATATATATAGATATATATATATATATATATATATATATATATATATATATATATATATATATATATATATGTATATATATATATATATATATATATATATATATATATATATATATATATATATATATATATATATATGAATATATGTATGTGAATATGAATGTATAAGATGATAATAATGATGATGCTGATGATGATGAATGATGATTTAGACGTAAGATCAGCAATTCCTTGAGAAGCGGAATTGGTTAGTCGTATTTGATTGGTTATTTGATTCATCGACAACGAAAGGACGAAAAGACAAAGTTGACCTCAGTGGCATTTGAACTCAGCACACAAAAAGACATAAGCAAGTACCTCAAGGCATTTGACCCCAGCTCTAACGATTCTACCAATAATATTTTTCTCGTGGAATACAAGAGAGAAATACGTTTTCTTAATTTTCAAACATTTCCATCACAAAGGACAGTCTACCGTTTTAGAAAGGAAGAACATCGTGGAAAATGTAGTCATAGATATGTTTGGGCTGCTGGAAGTCGGGATGGTCATGGCTGAAATGTCTTTGATTGTAAGCTTCCTCGTTCATGGTTGGCCCGGTGCTAAATAACCACTAGAAAAACTCCACACAGTCATTCGAACTGCTAGAAGTAACTAATATATCTCCCTCAAATCAGAGACAGCAGATTTGATGAAGAAAGCATATTGGACAACGTAGTACCTAATACACAAATAGATGGAACGGTCACGGTTGAAATGCGCATTTAAATATCAACAACAATACAGCACACCTTTACGAAATTATTACCCACTAATTTGCAATAAAAAGCAAAGACGGGATAGTCGTGGTTGGAATCTATGTCTAAATGTTATATACAACAGTGATCCTATGGGTAAACAATTGTGTGTCACTCGATGCGCTAGAAAGTGCAGCTAAATTTGTCTTTAACAATGAAGGCATACTTGCAAGTCTTTTAAAGATAAGGTGAGAGTGATATTGGACATTGCATTGCTGTAGTCCTAGATATAAATAGGATGTTCATGGAAGAGTACGACTTTGATCTTCGATGCAGTCATCATGAGCTGGCAAGGTGAAACAATAGCGAGTAACCACCACGACCACCACTACGACGACCACCACCACCACCAACAACAACAACAACACCGCGCTGTCGTCATCTCTGTTCTTGTTATCGTCACCATCAGCATCATTTTTATGTAATACCAGGCCATATCTCTATCGTACCAACCACAACAACCACAATAACCACCACTAACACCACAACAACAACAACTAGCAGTATGGAGCAAACCCCACCCTCAATACTACTACTACTACTACTACTACTACTACTACTACTACTACTACTACTACTACCACCGACAACAGCAACGTCGACACTTGTGCTGTTAGAATTGCCAGCTTCTACCAGCACCGTTGCCACCACCATCAGCGCAACGATTACCACCACTACCACCTGCATGCCAGCTTCTACCAGCACCGTTGCCACCACCATCAGCGCAACGATTACCACCACTACCACCTGCAACACATCTACCACCACCATCACCACCACCACCACCACCACAATGCCGCCATCACCAACACCACCGCCACAGTTGTCGCCATCAGCAGCAGCAGCACCACCATCACCACCACCATCACCAACACCACCACAACCACCACCACCACCACCACCACCGCCACCATCGTCGCCATTGGCACTAACACCACCACCTTCAGCGCACCACCACCGCCACCACCACCACCACCACTACCGCCACCACCGCCACCACCACCACGATTACCACCACCACCACCACCACCACGATTACCACCACCACCACCACCACCACCACTACCGCCACCACCGCCACCACCACCACGATTACCACCACCACCACCACCACCACCACTACCGTCACCACCGCCACCACCGCCACCACCACCACGATTACCACCACCACCACCACCACCACTACCGCCACCACCGCCACCACCACCACGATTACCACCACCACCACGATTACCAACGCCGCCGCAACCAGCACCAGCACCACCGCCGCCGCCGCTACCACCACCACGATTACCACCGCCATCCCCACCTCCTCCAACACAACCATTATCAAATTCACCATCACCATTCAGATCTTTTTAATTACCTTGCTACTGGAATCAACAATGTACAGAGGTTGAGAGGGTACAATAACAACAGCAGCAACAACAACAACAACGACAATAACAGAAGTGACACCATCGTCATCATCGTCATCATTATCTTCATCATCATTATCAACGACAATACTAAAAAACAAAACAACAACAATGGCATCACGGAATAAAGAGGCGATGCTATTTTGTTGTCTAAGTTCTGAGAGTGGTGTGTTAAGGAGTGTTGGAAATATGTGCGTAGGAGCATGTTATGTCGTGCAGCGTGTGTGTGTCTGTGTGTGTGTGTGTGTGTGTGTGTGTGTGTGTGTGTGAGTGTGTGTAAGCGTGTGTCTAGCAGTAGTGATTGTAGAAAGAAAAGAAGAAAGAAAGAGTGAATGCGTGTTCCTGTGTGTGTGTGTGTGTGTGTGTGTGTGAGTTTGGGTTTGTTTGTGTGTGTGTATGTATTTGTGTATGTGTGTGTGAGGTGTGTGTGTATGCACGTGTGTGTGTGTGTATTTTAGTAGAAGTGGTTCTGGAAAGAAAGAGAGAATGCTGCGTGTACGCACACATATATATATGTGTATATATATATATATATATATATATACATATATACACACACATATATATATATATATATATATATATGTACATATATATATATATATATATATATATATATATATATATATATATATATATATGTATGTATATATATATATATATATATATATATATATATATATATATATATATATATATATATATATATATATATATATATATCGAGAGAGAGACAGAGAGAGAAGGAATGTGTGTGCGTGTATGTGTGTGTGTGTTTGTGTGAGTGGAACCAAAGAAAGAAAATAAGAAGAAGACAAATAGTTGTAGCTAATGGAATGGAAAGACTGAATTGAAAGAAAAAAAAATCTTGAAAGAAATTTGCAGATTTCTTGGCTGACGTAAATAAACATTGTTAAAACGGAAGCGGGTTTTGTCCCTGAAATATAATATGGAATTGTGGTGATGACAGTGGAGGTAGGGATGTACTAGGGGGCGGCGGAGCGGTGACTAGGGTACTGAACTGAACGAGGGGGAAAAAAAACTGTAATGATGTCGGTTGTGGTGCATAGTCGTGGTGTTATATTGTGGTTATGGTGTGGCAGAGTTGGCGGCGGCGGCGGTGGTGGTGGTGGTGGTGGTGGTTGCGGTGGTGGTGGTGGTAGCTTTGGCAGTGATGGTGGTAATGGGATGTGTGGTAGTTTTGATAGTGGTGGTTGTGGCGGCGGTGGTCGTCGTCGTGGTGGTAGATGTGGTAGTTTTGGTAGTAGTGGCGTGTGGTAGCTTTGGTAGTGGTGGTTGAGGTGGTGGTGGTAGATGTGGTAGTTTTGGTAGTTGTGACGTGTGGTAGAAATGGTAGTGGTAGTGGTGGTGGTGGTGTGTATGTGGTGGTGGTGGTGGTGTGTGTGTGTGTGTGTGTGTGTGTGTGTGTGTGTGTGTGTGTGGTTGTATGTTTTGGCGGTGGGATGTGATTGTTTTGTTTGTGGTGTGTATTGTAGTTCTGGTGGTAGTTGCGATGGTGTGTGTATAGTAGCGGCTTTGAGGTATAAAGATGTTGGTGTGTTATTGTGGTTGCGACATGTGATGATGTTGTCATGGTGATCAAGGTGGTGTGTAGTACAGGTGTGTGCATAGTGGTGGTGGTAATGATAGCGGTCTGGTGACTGGTGGTGCTGGTGGTGGATATAACAGAAGTGTCATATGATGGTTGGTGTATGGTAGTGGTGGAGTTGACCCTGGTGGTAGTGATGGTGGTGGTGATACCAATTATGGCGGTGATGAGGTGTTAATAATAGTATTGTGGCCCTTCCTTGTCTTACCTGGCTGGGTTTTCGAAACCTGATAGATTCGCAGGGATGGCGTCGTCATTACGTACGGTATATCTTGGACATCTTTAAACCCAGCGCTCAACTGGTACTAATTGTACCAACCCCGAAAGGATGAAAAGCCAAGTTGGACGGCATTTAAACTCAGAACATTAAAACGAGCGAAATGCCGCTTGGCATTTTGCCCGGCGTGCCAACGATTCTACCAGCTCGCTGTCTTACTGAATTCATATTCATATTTGCGATACATAACATCTATTTATTGTAATGACCATTTCTGCTAAGAAGGATGAAGACCCGGAATATATACCGCATGACATTTTATCCTACGTTCTATCTATTCTTGGCAGAGCCAGGAAGCTGAGTGTTTTGAAATGTTATAGACTAATATGGTCAACCAGCATTTTGTGTAAGAAAAACACGGTATTGTGCCTTTACATTTAATTGTTATTTCTCTTTATTTTTGAATATTATTCTTTCATTGTTGTTGTTGGCACTCCGTCGCTTACGACGTCGAGGGTTCCAGTTCATCCGATCAACGGAACAGCCTGCTCGTGAAATTAACGTGCAAGTGGCTGAGCACTCCACAGACACGTGTACCCTTAACGTAGTTCTCGGGAATATTCAGCGTGACACAGCGTGACACGGTTGACCCTTTGAATTACAGGCACAACAGAAACACGAAGTAAGAGAGAAAGTTGTGGTGAAATAGTACAGCAGGGTTCGCCACCATCCCCTGCCGGAGCCTCGTGGAGCTTTAGGTGTTTTCGCTCAATAAACACTCACAACACCCGGTCTGGGAATCGAAACCGCAATCCTATGACCGCGAGTCCGATGCCCTAACCACTGGGCCATTGCGCCTCCACAGTCTTTCATTACAACTGAAATAGATATACATATATAAGTATTTAAGTATCTATGTATCCAAACCGTTTTCAAGAAATGATGTTGAAAAAAAAACAAAAAAGAAACGAAAAGACGTTACAAACGAAAAATATCACGAATAGCAAATTCTACATTTGCCTCATCGCAAATTACGCAGTAGATGCGTTGTCAAGAGAAAACAATCATTTTCTCAGTCACACTATATAGCGAGTTTCTTTCCTCAAACGTGACTCTTTGAAAGCTCAGTAGAAAACAAGGTCTGAGGACACAGGTGGTTTCAACAGCTACAGACGTTGAAAGAAAATTTCCCATCAATTATTTCACCATCGTATCTAGCCACATTGAGCTATCTTGTGTATCGAGCTTCAGCCTAAGGTTTTATAGGGAAAGTAGCAAGTTGGCACTGGAGACTGAGGTGCAAAATGTGGATTCTGACATATGTTACTTGCTGCAGGTCAAACAGGAAACACGTTTAACTCAACTGGTTGCTTACTGTCGCAGTGTTCTGGACGAGTAGGGTCCAGTCGTGATAGGAAACTAGTAGCGATATGGTTCATTTTAATGACGTCATTCAGTATATCGTAGGGAGATAAGCAACCAGAACTCTGTCGGCAAGAGAGAAGATGCAGTGAAGTCATCAATAATAGGTTCACACAAGCAGAAACACACGAAAAGACCGAAGAGCAGATCAAACTTGATGTGTGCGACACATCACCGTGAACGGTTCTGGCTGACAAAGAGATTACTAACTTGAACTAGAGACGACCCTTTGATTGTTAGGCAGTCATGTGACAGTAAATATGGTGAGGATCCAGACCAGTCACGGGCAGGCTGCAGCTTGCGGGACTTTCTAAATAGCAGGTCTAGTTTTACGAAGAAAATAATGTTTATTAAAATTACCTTGAATGGCCCCCTCCTGACAATCCATTGCTCATGCAGCTTACTTCTTGGAAAAGGTTGCCCACGCTTGGTCGAGATCATTGTCCTGGTCACTGGCGCATTCCGTGTTCAGCCAGGCTAACATGAACCCAGAGAGAAGACACCGCCTTGTACCCTCGTGGGGAGTGCAACCGCTGAAGATGATGGATGAATCACGTTTCTAGTTATTATCAGTAACAATTAGGAATTACATTGGTTTTAAATTTTGGCACAACGCCTGTAATTTCGAGAGAGGGCGTATATTGATTACATCGACCCCAGTGCTCAATTGGTGTTTATTTTATCAACCTAGAAAGGATAAAAGGTAAAAGTGACCTTGGTGGAATTTGAACTCAGAATGTAAAGGCAACCGAAATGCCGCTAAGCAATTTTCCCGGCGTGCTAACGATTCTCCCAGCTCACCACTTCATTTTCTTTTGTTGGCACTCCGTCGCTTACGACGTCGAGGGTTCCAATTGATCCGATCAACGGAACAACCTGCTCGTGAAATTAATGTGCAAGTGGCTGAGCACTCCACAGACACGTGTACCCTTAACGTAGTTCTCGGGGATATTCAGCATGACACAGTGTGACAGGGCTGACCCTTTGAATTACAGGCACAACAGAAACAGGAAGAAAGAGTGAGAGAAAGTTGTGGTGAAAGAGTACAGCAGGGTTCGCCACCATCCCCTGCCGGAGCCTCGTGGAGCTTTAGGTGTTTTCGCTCAATAAACACTCACAACGCCCGGTCTGGAAATCGAAACCACGATCCTATCAACCGCGAGTCCGCTGCCCTAACCACTAGGCCATTGCACCTCCACCGCTACTTCATAATTAGTTATTATATTACAGTCACAAATGATTCTACTCGTCCACACGCTTACTGAAACAACGTTCGAGACCAACAAAGCTTAGTATGATGGGAAACCGGTAATTTCAATACTCGTTTTTACGATGTTGTTCAGTGCAATATGGCGAGTGAAACACCTTATACGCTGCCAACAAAAGATGGCGTACAGGCCGAAGACAACGGCAGTAGTTCCACACACGAGGAAACACGAGCGGATATTTCTTGTAGTAGATACGAACAAGTCTTTTATGACCATCTATATCCACCTTTAAACCGTGAGCTTTGCCTGTTTGTCCTTTCAAAATTTATAATAAATATTGCAAGAACTGCATTCTAAAGATATAAAATAAATTCCACATAATAATAAATTTAAAAAAAAATGAAAATATAAATATATGGTGCAATATAATTGAAGTATTGAGATTATGTAGCGAAGCCTCATGGCTGAAATGTAAAAGAGAATAAATGGATAAATATTTTAAAAAATAATAAAAGATGGAAATTATGGAACAAACTCGTGTGAAGAACCAATAATATCGACAAAGCTAATATGGCGATTGACAAAATCAACAACAGTGATAAACTATTGCTACAACACACCCACGCCACCTGGACACAGCTGCAACGGTGACCACCAACACTACCACTGTTAGTATCATCACTTCTTCATCTTTACCACTACCACCACCACCACCATCACCACCTACAACAATAACACTACCACCCGCACTTCCACCATCACTACCAACGCCACCACCACCACCACCACCACCACCACCACCACCACCACCACCACCACTACCACCACCAACATCAACAATAACAACACCAACAATACTAACACCAGCAACAACAAAAATAACACTACTACTACTACTACTACTACTACTACCACCACCACCACCACCAATACTACCATCACTACCACCACTTCCAACAACAACAACAGCAACAACAATAACACCAACAACAGCAACAACAATAACACCAACAACAACACCACTACCTCCACCACCACCATCATCAACAACAACAACAAAACCAACAATGCAACCACTAACAACAACAAAAATAACACCACCACCACCAACAACAACAACAACAGCAAGACCACCACCACAGGTGTGTTGAGCTGAAATGGCGGAGATTAAAACAATGAAGGAAATCTGCTGCTGCTACTACTACTACTACAACAACAACAACAACAACTATTACTACTACTACTACTACTACTACTACTACTACTACTACTACTACAACAACAACAACTACTACTACTACTACTACTACTACTACTACTACTACTTTCTAGAATATTACAAAAATGTCTTCAGGGAGAAAAAAAAATCCAGCGAACTATACGATCATTCACAGAAGTTGGCTTCTTTACAAACTGTTGAGCTGATTGTTGTTGTTGTTATTATTATTATTATTATTATTATTATTATTATTATTATTATTATTATTATTATTATTATTGTTATTATTATTATTACTACTACGGTTGCGAGTTGGCAGAATCGTTAGCACGCCGAACAAATTGCTTAACTGCATTTCGTCCCTCTTTTTTCCGTTCTCTTGTCTAAATTTCACCAAAATCCACTTTGATTTTCATCCTTTCGAAGTGGATGTCTTCCATGACGATGCAATTGACTAGACCTTTCTCCTGTAAAAATTTCAGGCCCTGCACACTGAATTGTTATACTTCTTACCAATATTATCGTTATCGCTGTTGTTTAATCGAAGATCATCGTTGATTGATTGGATCTATGATCAGAGTTACTGTCATCCTGACATTGCTTATGGTGCAACATACAGAGGGTTTTAAGGCGGCGAGCTGGCAGAAACGTTAGCACGCCAGGTGAAAAGCTTAGCGGTGTTTCGTCTGTCTTTATGTTCTGAGTTTAAAATCCGCCGAGGTCGATTTTGCCTTTCGGCCTCTCGAGGTCGATAAATTAAGTACTGGGGTCGATCTAATCAACTGGTCTCCTCCCCAAAAGTTTCGGGCGTTGTGCCTAGAGTAGAAAAGAATATATAGAGAATTTTATTACCGTAGGTGCGTATATGAACTCATTTATAGAATCTGATTTGTGAGGGATTTAACTTTTATTTTTAACTGGATGAGAAACCATGTGGAGGTTCTCTGATTCGGTAGCGTGATGACCTGGTTTTACAATCTGTAAAGAAAAAAAAGCAAGACGCATTTATATAATGACATTAACCAAGTAGTGATAAAACTATCACACAAGAATCACTCAACCAACCGTAGCTCTTCTAGATCTTCTAGACCAGCGGTTCTCAAGTAGGGATCATAATGCCCCTTAGGGACCATATATTTTGCGGGGTCCAAATAACAAAATAGTAAAATGGGGATCCACAATAATATTTTATGCTTCCCTGAAAAATTTCTGTTTTAGAGGTATGTATTGGTATGTTTTGAAGAAGCAGCTAGGTTTCTTTCTCTAGCATTTTACATAGTTCGACATACAGAAGTTAATGTGGGAAGAACAAAAGAGGAATTTTGAATGAAATTTCTATAAAACTAGTTTTAAACATCGGATGATTATGGGGGTCCACCAGAATAAAATAGTAATTAAAGGGGTCCATAGATAAAAAATAGTTGAGAACCCCTGTTCTAGACCCAAGACGAGCGTCTCAGATGGACGAAAACTGCGAGCTATCAAAGGAACGTCTGATACGATCAGAAGACCTCTAAGTCGATGGGAGAACCTATGATTCAAGAAGGAAGTAAATACTGAACCAACGAGGAGCCATTAACTAAAAGAAAATGGTGTCTCAAGTAATAAAGGGTGAATTTTTATGCGGTCACTACACATGTTTAGGATGCAAATTATCATTCAAATGTTGATAAATGAAAGTCACATTGGATAATGTGCTACACGGTATACATAAAAAGAAATGGTTAAACCAATACCGTGGTTCACTCAATTAGCGTTGCAAGAGGTGGTAAACCACAATGAAATACGATAATGTTGGTTTCTTCCATCTTCTGGATTTCTTTAATCTATTGATGCTGATAGCTATGGTGCTTGTGATAATGGTGGCACCGTAGTTATTTATGTTGATGCTGGAGATGGTGCCGTTAGTGGTTGTTTTACCAAAGTATGTAACCTTATCCTGTAGGCTTACAAGGAAGGGCCTACCACCTGCGATTATACAGGTTTTCTTCTTGACGCAGTCCACCGAAGACTGCACTATCTAACGTGTTCTTCTGGCTAAATGTGTGTGTGTGTGTGTGTGTGTGTTTATGCGTGTATGTGTGTGCGTGTGTACGTGTGTATGTGTTCGTTTCTGTATTTCTCCTCACCACCGACTTGTGTTTTCGTGCGTTTACGTCCCCTGTAACTAAGTGGTTGGGCAAAAGAGAACGACAGAATAAGGATCAGGCTTAAGAAAAAAAGTCCTGTAGTCGATTTGTGAGACTAAAACATTTTCAAGGCGGTGCTCCAGCATGGCCGCAGTCTAAGGTCTGAAAGAAGTAAAAAATAAAAATAAGAGACAAAAGTATTTTCATTAAATTACAACTTCAGATTTTCATTTCTGCTTTTTTTTTTCATACCCTTAAAAAAACCCCGACATTTTATACCCGTAAAAAGAAAGACCCCGAATTTCTGCATCTCTTTAATCTTCCACCACTACATTCTTCCGTCTAATAAATCCACCCTTATACAACATCCACCCCTAACTCATCCAATTCAATCCATTCGATTTAGTCCCTCGCATTATTTCTAGTGGAAAAATAAAAAAAAATGGTCTTCCATCTTACCCGCATATACCCCTTACCCTATTCCAGCCTTCCGTAGTATTTCCTTCTCTTCACTTTATAACTACTCCCACCGAACCCCTTTGCCTCCTTCTCCCTTTTATTATCACTACAATAACATTTTGTACATTTTTATACAAAATTCACCATAACTACCCGCCATTAAATCTCCCCTTCCTCTTTCTGCTCCTCCCCTCCTCTTTATCGTTCTCCTCTCTCCATCTTATGACTCTTCTCCTCCCCTCCTTATTCAAATCTTATTTTCAATCTTAATAATCTTTTTTTTTTCTATCTCCTTTCATTGTCCTCTGTCTGTCTGTTAGTTTTATTTACATTTATATTTTCATTCACATTGTTCCATTTCTCTATATATATTTTTTTAATTTGATCGCTATTGCTCACTCGCTTTCCTTTCTCTCCTCCATCTATCTATCTATCTATCTATCTATCTATCTATCTATCTATCTATCTATCTAACTATCTATCTATCTAACTATCTATCTGTCTGTCTATCTGTCTATCTACCTCTCTCTGTGTGTCTATCTCGCTATCTCTCTAACTGATAGTCTGTCTCTATCTCTGTCTCTCTCTCTTTCTATCTATCTATCTGTTGAACCACAGGTCAGTCACGCCTTCTCTATTCTTTTATGCATCGTTTATCTTTTCTCTTTAGCTAGTGTCAGTCTTTGGACTGAGGCCATGCTGGGGTACCACCTTAAAGGGTTTAATTGAACAATATATATATTTTACATATATATTATACCATACCTTGATACTGTGTAGACTAATATCCCTGTTAACAGGCCATTTGTATTTATAGAGTGTTAGACAATTTTGGTGTGCAAGTTAGGGACCCCTTCATAGAGTACCTGCTGCATTTGCTGAGTATATAAACTGTTTGACTTCTTGTTTCTCTGGAGACTGTCAGAATGATGTGGATGCCTCTGGTGAGAACCCAATAAGGTTCGAAAATCGATTAAGGTTGTCCATCGCTTTTCTCAGTCTGCGGAGAAATGGCTAAAATTTGTCCTGTTTATAACTATACCCTATGTTTTATATATATATATATATATATATATATATATATATATATATATATATATATATATATATATATATATATATATATATATTTTATTATATATATATTATATATATATATAATCAAAATGTGCAACAGGATATCCAGAGGTAATGCAGTACGACCGTTTCAAGCGACTCCATTTAATTGAACAATGCAACCATTACATCAATTTAAATGCAGAGCAATCCTCAGCAGCATAAATACATAGAATTAAATCGAATTAAAACATTTGTATAATTTTACCGAAAACCTCCATGAAGATAAGGAGAAAGAACATACTGTCTTCACTTGAGCTTAGAAGCTACTAAGGTATCAGGAAGAAAGAACTGTTAGGGATCTAGCTTGTCACTGTTTTTTGGGGTCGCTTTTGATTTATCAAATCATTGTATATCAAAATTTAAAGCCAAGGAACAAGGAGCAGTGTCTGATAGGAAAGGGGCAGAGGGAGTCGACAGAAATCATAGTGGGTATAGTCATAAAACTATCAAGATTAATTTGAAGCAATATAATGAGATTTGATAAAGGAAATCTTAAATCAAGATGTTAGCTGTCAATTAAAGGGGCAAGACTCTAGTATGATGATAATACAGGGAAATTTTATTGGCAAACAATCTTAAAATGAAACTGAATAATGACATTTAATGATCATTCTATTAAAACTCTGTCATTTACTCCCTCTCCCCTCTTCTTCTTCTTCTTCTTCTTCTTCTTCTTCTTCTTCTTCTTCTTCTTCTTCTTCTTCTTCTTCTTCTTCTTCTTCTTCTTCTTCTTCTTCTTCTTCTTCTTCTTCTTCAAACCTGCCATATCCGGCCCAATTAATCTCCCTGTTTTATGTTCAAACCGGCCATATCCGGCCCAATTAATCTCCATGTTTTATGTTCAAACCGGCCAGATCCAGTCTCTCACACCTACCTTACAATGTCATTCTCAAATTAAGCAATTGTATATTCGACATCTTGAAGCAACGAGATAATGCTCGATTGAAGAATGTGATTTAAAAAAACATTAACAGTTGACAGAATAATTTGAATACTAAAGGATTAAATCCAATCAGTTTCTTCCACATGTGTGTGTGTGTGGCTTTGTGTGTTTGCATGTGTGTATGTAAGGAATGAACTTAAACGAAAAAAATCACGTAATAAAGAGAATAAACAAAAAGAAATCTAAAATTAACCTTCGTCAGCTATCTCACTAAAGATCCTGATAGTTTCAGCGCATTCAGATAGACCTATTAACTTTGAAACCTCGTCAACCATTGGTATGTGTTGTTAGACAAACTGAATCCTACATCGTTTCTCTGCAAGGACAGAAAAGAATAAGTAGTTAAAATTAGTTACAAGAACAGAAAAATAAAACAATATATAGGCCTATATATTATGTTAAACTTAGGTATTTTTCTATGAAAATAAAGTAAATTGTAAACAACGAAAGAAAGATAAAATTACACGAAATAATAACGCAACAAACGCGTTAGTAAAAACATCACGATAAATGCTTGAGCGATATTCTAAAGCAAACAAAGGAGGAAAGATGGCCATATGTGTACAATAGAAGAGAGGTGAATAGTAGAAGAGAGACTTACGAACAGAAGAAGCTGGGAATAAAAAAAGGCAGAGTAGCTAGGCAGATAAATGTAACACACAAGAGTCGGTTTCACACACATACATGTATACAGATCTATGATTTCGTTAGGGAGTGTGACAATTAATAACTAGTTACTAGAACTCAACACTTGTCCTTTAGACTAAAGCGTCAGATGAGTAAAGAGATAATATCAATTTAAAAAATGACAAAAAGAACAGGAGTTATGTAATCACTTTCACTAGCTTACAGCTGTTTCTTCTATAAGAAGCACTCTACTCAGTGCTGAGAGCGTGTACAGCATTTTATAGCATCTTCGGAGCCGATAAAATGGTTATATAAAGCGAATAATAACTAGTTATTAGAACTAAAACACTTGTCCTTTAGACTAAAGCGTCAAATGAGTAAGGAGATAATATCAATTAAAAAATGACAAAAAGAACAGGAGTTATGTAATCATTTTCACTAGCTTACAGCTGTTTCTGAGAGCGTGTACAGCATTTTATAGCATCCTCGGAGCTGCTAAAATGGCTATATAAAGCGAAAGAGAGATGGGGAAGGATCGTTTATTCACACAAGGCTGATATTCGTTTTAATGTCACCTGAAGTGATTGAAAGGCAAAGTTCAACTCCAAGAGATTTGAACTCAGAGTGCTAATAACAGCCCGAATACAGCAATGTGTTCTCTTCGGGGCTCTAAAAATTCCGCCATTTCACGGGATGTGTGTAATTTACCTACCTCATTGCTAATAAATAAAACCAACAACAGCAACAGCCAAAACGATTCTAAAACACAGTAATACGATATGCTTCGGTATTAATTTCATATTAGATGAAGACTTAAGTAGCATAAAAAACGATGTTTGCTCCCATAATTGTTGTAGCTATTATTTTATGCTTTTGGTGTTGTTCATGTTAACTTTATGCTTTTTATATTTTTACATCTTGCTGTTGGATTTTTCTAAATCTTATATTTTTTTTTATCAAATAAAATATTTTTTCTTTGTCTTGTTTTTCTTGTTGCTCTTTTTTTAAAAAAAAAAAACATTTTTGGTTTGTTCATGTTTTTTAAATTTGATATGATTAAAAATTCAGATGTGGTTGACTGGAATCGTGGTCATTGTGTTATTGGTTCATTTAGACAGCTATTTACTCCCATCTCCTTCCTTCCTTCCTTCCTTTCACCTCTTCATCATTCATTTCATTTTTTCTTTTATTTCACTCACATTACGCCTCTCACCACCTCACTATCGCTCACCCTCCTTCTCCACATCACACTCTCTCTGTGTCACACCATCTCACCCATCTCCCCTCTCTCTCCTAAAGCTTTCTAACTCATTATCACCCTCCTCCACACCCTTCTCTCCATTTATCTTTCAGTTTTATTCAGCCATACTTTCTTCTTTTTCCTCTCCCTCTTTCTCCACCCCCATTTCTCTCTCTCTCTTCCATTCTCCCACACTCTTACTCATTACCTCTCTCTCATCCTCACTCACACCCCAACTCACACTCCTTCTCAATCACACTCTCAATCGCTCCACCCCTTCCGCTCTCCCCTCCGTACCTCCCCCCCTTGTCTTACCCCTCCTTCCCTTTCTTTCCACCTCTACACTTTAATCAATTATTCACTCCTTATCCCTTTTATATTGCTTTCCCCTATGTCAGCCATGTTTTCATTATCACCCCTTCTCTTGGCGAAACAATCCTCTACTTGTTTTTGTTGTTGTTGTTGTTGTTGTTATCGTCAGTATCATAATGATGACAACGCAGATGATAATCGCGATAACAAGAACAATAACAAAAATAATAATGAATACTAGCAGCCTCAACAAGAACACTATTAATATTTTTGAAAAAAAAAAAGAAGACAATCAGAAATTAAACTTTCATTCATTCATTCTTCTTCATATTCTTCTTCTTTTTCTTCATCATCATCATTATCATCATCTTCGTCATCATCTTCGTCATCATCATCATCATCATCATCATCATCATCATCATCATCATCATCATCTTCTTCTTCTTCTTCTTCTTCTTCTTCTTCTTCTTCTTCTTCTTCTTCTTCTTCGTCATCGTCGTCGTCGTCATCGTTATCGTCGTCGTCATCATCGTATCATCATTATCTTCTTCCCTTCTTGCAGTAGTAGTAGTAGTAGTAGTGGTAGTTGTAGTAGTAGTAGTAGTAGTAGTGGTAGTTGTAGTAGTAGTAATATCTTAGCTGTCATTAGTATATCGTAATATCACAATGATACATTTTAATCGTGGTTTTTCCCTTCCTCGCTTCCCCTATCTCTTACCCCTCACTCCCCCATTCCCTCTCCCTCCACCCCACGTCTTTACCCCCACCCCACATCTCATGCCCAATCAGATACATTTCACCAACTTTTCCTCTCTCACCAGCATCTTAAAAATACAGAAAAAAGACCCCTCTTTTTCGTACGTCATTGACAAAGATGAAATATATAAAACAAAAACAAAACGAAAAAAACAACAACAGTGGAAACCCTTTTCACCTCTCTCCCTTCTCCTTCTCTTCCTTCTCTTTCTTCTCCTCCTCCTCCTCCTGTTTCGTATTAAGGTATTTCCTTTCTCGTTTGTTTTATCCTTTGTAACCCTGAGCTACAAAGGATACTGCAAGGGCTTGGCATTGAGTTTAGTCATTCTCATGAAGAGATCATACAACAACAACAACAATAACAGCAGCAACTACAACAGCAACAACAGAAATAATACTAACGATAGCAACAGCCGTAGCTACTACTACTACTACTACTACTACTACTAATACGTTTACTTCTAGTAACACCACCGCCACCACCACCACCAACACCACTATTACTACCATCACTACCACCACCACCACCACCACCACCACCATTACTACAGCTACTACGTTTACTACTAGTAACACCACCACCACCACCACCACCGCCACCACTACTACTACTACTACTACTACTACTACTACTACTACTACTACATTTACTACTAGTAACACCACCGCCACCACCACCACTAATATTACCACCACCACCACCACAACCACTAATACTACCACCACCACCACTACCACCACCACCACCATCACACAACTACTACTACTACTACTACTACTACTACTACTACTACTACTACTACTACTACTACTACAGTAAGACTAACAATGTCGTCAACAGAAAGAAGCGAAATCAGTAAAACAACAACGAAACAAAAAGAACAACATACACAAAAAAAATCAACAGATAATGAGAAAAAAAACAAGAAAAACAATAGTAGTAATAAACAGCAACAATCTTACAACAACAACAACAACAGCAATGTCAGCATCAACAATATTAACTGCGAACAACAACAACAACAACAACAACAACAACATCAAGAACAATCAGAGATCAAAATAGGAATTAAAACAAAATAATTTCAACAACATCAACAACTAAACGATATGGAAAAGAAAAGAAAAAAGAAGAGAGAAAGAAACAATAACAACAAAAACGATATTAGCAGAAACAAAAATAACGTCTATAAGAAGAAGAAGAAGAAGAAGAAGAAGAAGAAGAAGAAGAATATCGTTATATGAAGAGCAAAAACAAAACGGATGAAATCGAAAAAAAAACCAGAATAACAATAATAATAATAATAATAATAACAACAACAACAACAACAAC
>NC_142938.1:72882065-72884565 GCF_046866305.1 Octopus bimaculoides | reverse complement strand
CTTTGAGTAGAACGGAAGTCATTCCCTAATGAATTACACACACACACACACACACACACACACACACACACACACACACACACACACACACACACACACACACACACGCGCACAGACGCACACTCATACACATACAAACTCACGCACACAAACGCATATAAGCTTACATGGGGCATGTTGCTGGTAGGGACACCGTATTTTGTTATGCAATCGTAATATATTACAAATTATATTAAAGGCTTAGAAATCAATACTATTTCCTACCAATGTTAGCAAAATTGGTTAATCCAGTTGTGATACACCGCTATACTTGGTAGCTATTTACGCAACGTATTCGTGGATGGGTTGGGTGTGATACTGAGGAGGGAACAACAATTCCTGAAATATGCATATACACCCATTTCTTTCTTAATTTTTTTTTGCTATCTTCGATCACATAGTTTACATAAACGTATTCATATACGAAATATATAATGATGATAACGACTACGAGGAAGAGGACGATGGTGATAATGAGGATGTCCAGGCTGATTTCTTGAATTTAACCACAAGAGCATCAGATGAGAGGGGCATTACAAGGACGAATTACAATTTCTGTGAAGGGGTTTACATAAAAAAAAAGATGAGGTAGGGGAAATGATACCAAAAAAACCCCCAACAAAATACAAAAAATGATGCATACAATGCAGCATAACAAAAACTAAAAAAATAAATAAATGACAAGGAATAGGGGGGGGGGGCGAAAGAGGATTAGAAGAAGAAAAAGCAAATGAAGAAGTGTGGAGGAGGTCGGCTATAAAGAGTTCGTTGTTAGTGTAATGTGTTATTTATAGGGATAATATATTTCATTAGTCACACATAACATTTCAAAAAGAACGTTTAATGCTAGTTATCAGACATGAAAAAGAAATATTGACACAAGAAGGTCACCAAGAGTATAATGTGATTCGTCCAGGAAAGAGAGGGAGCGAGAGAGAGGGGAGAGGGAGAGGGGGAGAGTGAAAAAAAGAGGGTCAAAGAGCGAGAGAACGAGAGAGAGAGAGAGAGAGAGAGAGAGAGAAAGTGAGAATTGAGTGAGGGAGAGAGAGAAAAAAGTGAATTAAATATGAAACTACCATCTCTTTCTTTATCTCTTTCTTTATCTGTTTCGTACTCTTTCCCTGTCTGTCTGTCTGTCTGTCTCTGTCTCTCTCTCCCTCTCTCTCCCTCTCTCTCCCCCTCTCTCCCTCCCCCTCTCTCTCTCCCTCTCCCTCCCTCCCCCTCTCTCTCCCTCCCCCTCTCTCTCTCTCGTTTTCTCTTAAGTACCTGGATTTTGATGCGAGAATAACGGGTGTTAGCCTTCTCCTCGACTGATGCGAAGATGGTCATTGATATAAAGATAATCCCCTCCCTGACTTAGAGAGACGACGTACTTATCATCATCATCATCATCATCATCATCATTATTATTATTATTATTATTATTATTATTATTATTATTATTATTATTATTATCCTTTTTTTTATGGGCTGTCAATTAACAGCAATTTCCGCTGATGTGACTGTCAACTCACTCTGCTATCACCTAATACTTGACGTAATTCACAAAATATTCGCTTTTTGTCCTTAAACCAGACTCTCACTCCAACAACAGTGGAATCAACCATCGAATCTTTATTATTCTGCCATTTCATCATTTCTATGCCATTACTAAGCCTGTGTATTCTTTTATTCTATGACTGTCATCCTGTGACTGCATCATATCGAGATTCTATCTAGCTATAGAACTCTTTGCTATTGTGGGATTGCAACGATGTGAACATTAACATACTGTGACTAAACCACGGTAATGTTCTCTTTATCTAAGAATTTCTACAATCAAAATCAGTCACAGCTCGGTGGAGATTTTGATATGTATTCTTTTTTTCCTAAGCTACATATCACCATTTTAAAAGACTCTTTTAATAGTATTCTCCATTTATTTGTGTAACAGAACTAACTATTAGCAGCCCGTTGAATAAATTTCCTATCACAATGGCGGTGTTTGAAATGAAAAATAAAGACGCAAAATAAACAAGCCACCATGAATTATGTCGTCGACATACTTGTAACTACAACTAAATCTTGTTCAGATATGATATCAACGTCTTAAAAATATCATTAAAACATTTGTAAACAACGGAACAACGGTGGTTTCGATGCTATAGATATTTTAATAGAGTGGAAGCAAGACAGAAGACTAATGAGAAAAAGAGACTCTTTGAAAAATAAATATCAATAGTAATAATTATTTCAAAGTGTCAATACAAGGCCAGCAATCTTGAGAAGAGGTGACGTAGGATATATCGACGCCATTGCCAAACTGGTATTTATTTTAACGACCCCGAAAGGATAAAAGGAATTCTCTTTTATTCTCTCTTACTTATTTCAGTCATCTGACTGCGGCCATGCTGGAGCACCGCCTTTAGTCGAGCAAATCGACCCCAGAACTTATTCTTTGTGAACCTAGTACTTATTCTAT
>NC_142938.1:72837065-72877065 GCF_046866305.1 Octopus bimaculoides | reverse complement strand
CATTTGAATTTGGAATGCAAAGAAGCCTGGAGAAATGCCACTATGTATTTGCCCCACGTGCTTATGGGTTCCATCATCTCATGGCCTTTGGTTTCAAATCTTGGTACGAGGCCAACAATTCAGCGGGGTGGGGATTATTTGATACTATCGACCCAGCTGCCAAAGTTGTACTTTCTTTTATGAACAATGAAAGGATGAAAGGCAAAGTCGACCTCGAGATGATCTGAATTTAAAATGTAAAGAGTTGCAACAAACACCACAAAACATTTTCTGCGACGCTCTAGCGATTGGGCCATGTCATTGCAAATACTATTAGGGAACAGAAGAAACAGAAAGAAGCAGAAGTAGCAAAGAGAAGCAGAATGGTAAGTCCAAGAGCTATTTACCATCACTTCGACAGTAAGGACAATGCCAACAATAACAACGAATATAACATAGACCTCACAACAACAACAACAGTAGCAACAAAACAACTGAGACAAAAACATCAAAGACAGCGTTTTTGTTGGTTTCTTTCATAGGTTCGGGTTTTTGTTTTTCCTTGTGCTGGCTGGAAATACCAGAGTGACGTTGGTGGTTATGTTAGATATTTTGTCACGATTATAGCATATGATATAACAGTAAATCTGAATTTATCAGTTACCCGTATCTTTATACCCCCTTCTTATATTCACTTGCTCTAACACCATCAGTTTTCATGATAGATATGTTTTAAGATGTATTTGTTGAAACGGTCGCCATATTTTGTTTTCTTTTTTTCTTCCGAATGTTATAAGATGTCTAGTGTAGCGACACGGAAAAAAAGTTTTGATTATTTTGCTACCGTTTTTTTTTTCTTTTTGATCATTTATTTTTGAACAACAATAACAAGAACATGGTCATGTGAGAACATAAAACATTTATTTCTCTCTGTGAACAACTTCATAAAAAAACTAATAGCTATAAATTATTCTCACGAAATATGAACAAAAGTAAAATATAGGACGATACATCAGACCCCCACCTCTACACACATACACTCACATACACACACACTAACTGAAAATAAAATGTATATTAAAAGAATACAAGAGTATTAAATGCGAAATACCTTACCGGATTATAGTTTTGGACTTATCAACCCTTCAATCTGAAGTTCAAATGGATACACGACAATTCTCTGTGTTTATAAGCAATACACTAAATTCCATTTCGTTTCAGTACATATAGATCTTGAGATGTTGTACCAAATATTTTTGAAATTTTCTCAATGAGATATTCATCTCTTGTTCAGAGTGAGTACAAACGCTAATATGATTCTTCTTCGTCTGCATTCAATTCTATTTTAAATCAGTGTGGTTACATATTGACAACTAATATTAAATAGTCTGCTTAGGCGGTGAGCTGGCAAAATGCTTAGCGGCATTTCGTATGTGTTTCCGAAACTCAAATGCCACCGACGTCAGTTTGGGCTTTCATTCTTTCGGGTTCGATACAGCAGGTGCCAGCTGAGTACTGGGGTCGATGCAATCGATTTCGTCCGAACTTGCTGCTATTGTGCCAAAATTCGAAACCAGTATTAAATATTCAGGAAATTTTATCTGTGAGGAATTAACCTTTTGACCAGAATCAGAAGTTTATTATAAATTAAAGGCTATTTGCCAACATAATGTAGTTGTCCTGGAAGGGACGAGGTTACTGTTGTTTAGCACCAGGAAACATCGTTTCCAGCTGTCGGCTATAATGACACAATATCTGTGTCCTTATATTTCGAACACAATATCTGTGTCCTTATGTTTTCGAACAGGGAGCTCAGCACTCTCATCCAGCGCAAAACAACGTCTGTGGATCGGTTTCTGGGTTATTGCTCTTTATCAACACCGCGTAATTGCTTGGCTGCTTGGCTAGGTGGATTGGGTGAATTCACCGTTTGAATATATAGTTCCAGGGCAGCCACATTTTGTTGGCAAATAGCCTTTACTTTAAAGAACCGTTACTGAATATCTCTCTTTGAGGGATTTAGAAATAATATTTCTCTTTTTTCAGAAGTCTACCGTCTTTTTTTAAAATATATTTTTCTGCAAAATAGAGATAATATTGAAACTACTAGAGAAATGTCAAAACTAAAGGAGACATGCAAGTGAATAAAACTGGGATTTTTGCTTTCCTTTCTAAGCATTGGTTGATCCCTTATTTAGACGGTACTGCAAATGTGCAGACAAGGTCAAATCCTTTGTGTGCATCGCATATCTCTGTTACAGACTTTAGTTTCGTTGCAACATCACCATACGTGCTAATATGTAGAACATGACTGGATATGAAATTAAATAATTCTTCAAGAAAACAAAATATAATAAACAAATATTAAGATACTAGAAATCGACTGCATTTCCCAACTTTCTTAGCGATTTAACTAATTTCTTGTTGATAGAAAAAGATGTAAATTATCAAAATGTCTAAACGTGAGTCAGAATTAGAACTGTAGAATTATAAGCTTTATTTACATTATTTACATTTGAAGGAAAATGTTCATGAATTGTTATAGCGCCAGTGACACTAGTAGAAGGCAGGCTAGCTGCTGTCAACACACATCGGAAATGGGCACCGAATCTGAGGAAAAAGAGAACATTGCCAAATGCACTCAGGCCTCAGATGGTGATAAACCTGGAGATGGATTACAGATGCAACTTAAACCATCCCTACAATGGAGCTTCTCGCAAATTCCCTCAACCTAGTTTTGCTTAATAATAGCTCATATGTCTCTCCGAGGCAATGCTATGGAGCAACAGTTGGATCGAATACGAAAGCACATTTTTGAGAAGTCACTATATTAACCACACAAATATCATTACGTCCACACATTCACTCTCACTGATATTTTTCTGCTGGAAAGACTTGTAGAACTTTTGCTAATTACTAAAGATTACGAAGAATATCATAGGGAACAAAATATATTGACACACAAGAAATTCAGCCAGCTGATGACGACGCTGATATTCAACATGTTTCTATTATCCACTGATTCGTGGCTGCAAAATATTCACTTCTTCGAACTTATTATTATTTTGGTAGAAAACATTCATAGGAATGGTGCGTCTAGAATGAACAAGCGAGATATAAACATTAAAGAAAAAATAAAGAAGAAAAGCGAAGACAAAAAAACTTAAATTTCATTTAGTTTCGAATTGAAGACAAATCACTTCAGATATCAAACAAAGAGACAGACATAGCCGTAAGGGAGTTCAAAAAATCAATTTGCCATGTCATGGTTCTGAGTTAAATATTATGGCAAAGCTCCTTGGGCAAGTATGTATGTAACAGGATTAATATATTCATTATATGACGTCCATATGCCTACCCTCGTCTTTTATATACCTTCGTCTTGTCTTTCGCCTCACACTTTGTAAGCACCACGTTTTAATGATTTGTTTCTATGCATATATGAAGAAATTATTTAAAATATTGTTTTTTTTGTTACTACTACTACTACTACTACTACTACTACTACTACTACTACTACAACTACTACTACTACTACTACTACTACTACTACTACTACTACTAAGACGGTAACCTGGCAGAGCTATTAGCACGCTGGACGAAATGCTTCGCGGTATTTCGTCTGTCTTTACATTCTGAGTTCAAAACCAGCCGAGGTCGATTTTGTCTTTTTTCCTTTCGAGGTCGATAAATTAAGTAGCAATCAAGCACTGGGATCAATGTAATCGACTTTCTCCTGCCCTCAAAATAAAAAGAAATATAAGAGGCAGTGCTTTACTATAAAGAATTGCGAACAAAAATATTAACAAAAATGTTAAACTGCAATTTAATATTTTTATCTACCTTCTGATTGAAGGATTCTTTCTGGATCCTTAAACTTATTTCCTTACAAACGGCAACATTCTGTCTCTACTCTCTGCTGATGTAGAACATCGCTAGCTCCCTCGGATTTTAATGTTTTGCAGTCAATTATATATACGTCCACACCATATATTCCAGTCCACACCATATATTCCAATAAATAAACTATCTTGTTTAACAAGTTTATTTGTTACTTGGTTATATAATAACAAATGAAAGAAGATTACGGTAAACAAGTTGTAGATGGCATTTATTCCTTGATCAGTGCTGAGAGAGTAGTCTTATCATGAAAAGCATTTCAAACATGAACTACTGGTCTTTTCCTTACGTAACTGTGGCTTCTTATTTGACTATGATTAATCATTATCCGATATATTCTTCTTCTGAAAGACTCGAAGTAAACCAAAATATTCTCACATTTCATGTTGTTGTTGTTGGCACTCCGTCGCTTACGACGTCGAGGGTTCCAGTTCATCCGATCAACAGAACAGCCTGATCGTGAAATTAACGTGCAAGTGGCTGAGCACTCCACAGACACGTGTACCCTTAACGTAGTTCTCGGGGATATTCAGCGTGACACAGTGTGACAAGGCTGGCCTTTTGAATAACAGGCACAACAGAAACAGGAAGAAAGAGTGAGAGAAAGTTGTGGTGAAAGAGTACAACAGGGTTCGCCACCATCCCCTGCCGGAGCCTCGTGGAGCTTTAGGTGTTTTCGCTCAATAAACACTCACAAGGCCCGGTCTGGGGATCGAAACCGCGATCCTATGACCGCGAGTCCGCTGCCCTAAACACTGGGCCATTGCGCCTCCACTCAAATTTCATGATAGTGTTATGAAAAACTGCACACTGGATAATTAGTATAAGGTCATCAACTATTGCTATAGAAATGAAGCAGACGTTTTAAAGGAACGTGTTCTTGGTTTGCTTTAACCATGGACAGGCTTAATTACAGCCGACGATGTAGCAACAAGCTTCTACAATTTGGATGGGTGGTGGGTATGGTGGGGGTCTTTCTTAATGCCTAATGTGTGATATTTCAATTTACTAAAACCTTTGCTTCCGCTGCCTGAGTAATGTAACTCAAAGTAAACTTTTTCTTACTCTGTATAATGTCCCTAACGTAGAAGTTAGTTTTGAAAAAATATATATTTTTGCAATTAATTAAAAGAAATCTTTGGAATTGCCAATTATGCAATTCTATTTTACATTAATAGAGAATTTCAAAATATACTTCTTTATATTTTTTAAGCCTTTATATTTTCTAGATTTGTTTTTTTTTTTTTGATACAAAGAATAATTTATTTTGGCATCTGTGATTTGTATCTAATTTTTATCCCCAACATATATCACAAAAATCCATCTTTCTTGCACCGGTAGCGTATTTTTTAAAGGTATACACAAGTAAAAGAGTCAAAAAGGTTATATATTATTCAGCCAGATACGATACAGAGAAAGCTGCAATGAAATTAATGGTATATACAGACAGAACACATATATATGTCATTCAACTTCCCACAAACTGATTTTTCCTTTCTATAAAGCGAAAATGAAGGCAAGTAAAGAATAAAAATGGCTGAATAGTTTTCTATCTTGTTGAATATTTTATGTATTCAGTTAAAAAAGCATACAAGAGAAACAGAAAAATGACATATTTCTAATAAATTTCTCCACTTATCTATTAAGCATCAACATCTTTATCACGATTTCTTTTCAAGCTTACATACATTCACATGTGCAAAATACTTCTGTGATGTCGTTATAATATTTATTATATCTTACTTCTATACATAAATACACATAAACATACACACGCACGTACAAAGAGACATATATATATATATATATATATATATATATATATATATATATATATATATATATATATATATATATATGTGTGTGTGTGTGTGTGTGTGTGTATGTGAGTATATCTATATCTATATCTATATCTATATATATATACACACATACATATATATATATACATACCCCCACATATATATATATATATATATATATATATATATATATATATATATATATATATATATATATACATATACACACAAACACACACACAATATATATATATATATATATACACCTACAATATGTGTATGTATATTTATCAATAATACATAATGAATATATACGTATACGAATGTACGTATGCGTATAAATGTGTATGTATATGTGTTTGTATGTATATATATATATATATATATATATATATATATATATATATATATATATATATATATATATATATATATATATATATATACATATACATATATATATATATATATATACCTATTAAGATTTGCTTACAGTATAGAAAGATATATTGAACGCAACACAGTTACTTAGAGGCAACTATGTATGTGTACAAAAGAATGCAAACTTAAGATTTCTCGGTATGGTTTACATCGAGTTTCCTGTCTTTTCGATATTCATCAGATCGCTACCTTTGAACGCCTAAAATTTTCCAGGGTGAAATTTTTTTAAAATAGAGCACTTCCTTTTGTCTAGTTGCACAACTCTTACCTGTCATGGCTTAGTTAAATCTCCCTAATATCAGAATATAGATAAAAGGAAAAACAAAAATTGTTGTGATCGATAAATAAATATTTCAGTATTAGAAACCCAAAGAAGATTAGTGCGAGGGGGTGCTGAAAAGTTCCTGGCTCTAAGAGTATCACGAATGGTTTGGTTGGAGGCCTAACTTTCGGAGTTTTCCTGATGAAATATCAAAACAAATTACAAAAGAACCTTAAGTATTAAGATATGACATTTTTTGAAGTTTATGAATCATATTATAATACAGTTGATTATTCTCAGAAAACTTGGAATGCGCGCCGTTTCGGGGCCTACCGCATGACGGCATAATTGCGCATCGGCCCCACTCACTGACATGAGGCGCCACTTGGTAAATTAACTGATTATCAAATATAACTCAATATACTTCTAGCCATCGCTCATCGCCTCTTTTTAACTAAATTCAGTGGCTAGCCTTCTTCACTGTAGTTTGGATATAAGTCATGGTGGTATTTACTTTACGATGAGTTAGGCCTAACGATAACATCGGTCGCCTCACACTGTGTCCAACGAATCCTATATATACACATAACCACACTCATACTCACACACAAACACACAAACATACACACTAAAAGACACAAACACGTATATATGTGTATGCTACCTTAGGAAATGTGCTATGATATTCAGATAGGGAACATAGTTGATCACTTACCAACTAAATCATGGCTCACACCGTATTTCGCAGCTCAGTCTTATGATATGGCTCATACTGCCATTTTCACATTTTACCCGCGCCAAGTAGCCATATATATATATAATACAAAATGGGACAAGAACGCAAAACATCCAGACAGTTAGGTGATACAAAAAAGGGACAACAAAACATCCAGATAGACGATACAAAGAAAACAAGGACGTGTCATTCGGAATTTTCTTTCCTCAGTCGAGTTCCTGATTATCTTTACAATTTCGGCTGGTTATAGTTGAGATTACTTCAATCTGGCCAGCCCCAAGGAAAAACTAAGCTAAGACCTTGAGCGATCATATCGTCGGGTCGCAGACAGTTACAGTATTTTCTTGCAGTGTTAGCAATTGATTAGATTGTTTGAATTACGTGACTTGGCGCTCATCTACGTAAACTTTTGACGTTTGAAATAATTATGGTGGAGCAGATCCTTAAGATTTAATTTCCTGCGGCAATCTAAAATTCTTCTTATATCTTATATCAGAGACTATATATTTATGTACGTGTGCGTGCCTGCACGTGTGTGAGAATGAATAGGATCTTTCATGTTTCTTCTATATTTTCGAGGTCAGCTTTAAGCGAGGACCTATATAATGAAGGTTGAAATCGTTGTTAAATATAAGATTGTTTGATATTACTCTAGAGAGATTTGACTGTTATTTCTAGTATGTCTTGCGACATCATTGACTCATATTGTCTAAGTTAATTTCTGACACCTAGTGTTCTACAACCAAAAGATGAAAGACATTCCCTATTTGGCAACATCTTCATTCAGAGGCAGTTAATGACAATATACTTAATGACAGTATGCTGTGTGTGTGTGTGTGAGTGTATGTGTGTGTGTGTGTGTGAGAGAAAGAGAGAGAGAGTGTGTATGTGAGGTTTTGTTGCGAGTGGATCGCCTTTACATATTCAGTTTTGTTTTGCACACACGGAAATAATTTGTTAATCTTTATCACGACTGTTTGTCAGCTTCCTGAAGTAAATAAAATAAGAAGCTAGAATTTTTTATAATCTCAAGGAGTCAGCTGTTGTTCAAGGAGACTTATATGCTAAAAACGACTGACGTTGTTATAAAACTGTACTGTGAGAATTTAAAGGACATGCCTCTGCAACTGGATGGTTTCGAAATGAAGAAGGTACATATTTAAACGAGAAAATATAATATTCATGTAATTCTGGTGCTATAAATTTACCATGCTGCAGCTGTTACATGCAGCATGTCAAAACCTTTGCTACCGAGTAATGGTTGTACAATATCTATAAATTTATGAAATGGTATTATATATTCCATTGTGAAATTAGCTTTTCAGTCTCTTTTGAACATGTGGTGTTTTGATGAACCCAATTACATTTGATGTCACTATATGATTTTTTTCATAAATCCAAATTGAAGATATCAAGGCGAAAAGTATATTTTTATGCTTTTACAATACTTCCACAATTCGTGTGATTCTACATTTACCAGTCTATTGTTCATTGTTGCACTTTCTCTTTTTGCAGGAAATGTGAAACAGAAAAATTGCTGAATGTGTGCACACCAAGTCTCATGTATGCATACTCACACCTACCTTTGTGCATGTGTTTGTATATAAATATACGTATTGGAGTTTCAGTCATAATTGATAATTGGCATCCCGTACTTAACAAGATATACTTTGAAAATTAAATACTTTGATGATATATAAATATATATTTCATAAGACTTAATTTGGAAGAAATTAATAATGTATTTAAAAAACACTTCTGCCGACCTCATTTGTTAAACGTTGTCCACAGTGCTTTATTACATTCCAGGTTCCCGTGGAAGCGTTTCAAATATATTCCCAAGCGCCGTCTGCCTGTGACATATACTGAACTATATTGTATCTTATGCAGATCAGTGCTGTACCAACTACCCCATTATATTCAAATACTCCATTATATTCAAATACACCATTATATTCAAATACTCCATTATATTGTGTGTGAAAATGAAAGTTAATAAAAAAAGATAATTTCTTCACCTCTTTTAGACTTATCTTTAATGTGAAATATGTTTCTGTAGATTGTCACAGATAACTGAAGATCCTGTAGCTTAGTTTAATGTCTAACAGATATAATTCATATTATCACATCTATTACTGCTGTCATATACAACACAATCAACGTTGTTACTGGTTTCTGGGTCAACGTTATCTTTATAGATTCCACATTCTTTGGTGATTCCTGAACCGCCCTTGATGACTCCCCCTACAGAGAAACCAACAATCCACTTGTTTTATTGGGTTTAATCATTTTTCAGCACTTATCCACTCATCCCGCGTAGAATATTTAAAAGGATTGTCGATTAAAAAGTTCAGTGTATGCAATCAATTTGTTAAGGCAACGAAGTAATTGCACGTTACTTCTTTCAGTATAAATCTTTTTGTTTCGTTTCTTTTGTGTGTCTTGTGGTCTACGGTGGAGGCGCAATGGCCCAGTGGTTAGGGCAGTGGACTCGCGGTCATAGGGTCGCGGTATCGATTCCCAGACCGGGCGTTGTGAGTGTTTATTGAGCGAAAACACCTAAAGCTCCACGAGGCTCCGGCAGGGAGTGGTGGTAAACCCTGCTGTACTCTTTCACCACAACTTTCTCTCTCTCTTATTTCCTGTTTCTGTTGTGCCTGTAATTCAAAGGGTCAGCCTTGTCACACTGTGTCACGCTAAATATCCTCGAGAACTAGGTTAAGAGTACACTTGTCTGTAGAGCGCTCAGCCACTTGCACGTTAAATTTCACGAGCAGGCTGTTCCGTTGATCGGATCAACTGGAACCCTCGACGTCGTAAGCGACGGAGTGCCAATAACTTGTGGTCTACGAATTGATTCCACACTAGTACTATTGCATATTTTAGCAAACCGCTTGGAATAATTTCTCCGGCCACATTTTCAAATCACCTACGTACACCTAAAATTTGTGACGGGCATTAAAAATAATACCAGTTGGACATAGTTTTCTCTGCGTTGTTGTACGTTGAAAGATTAACAAACGCGAGAGCTTTGTGTTGCCTATATTACCAGTTAAAGCTAAAAGTATTGAGCACAGCTTTTTTCTAATGAATTCACTGTTTTATACACTTAATTTCGACGCTTTGACGCGTACGTATACCAAGTGATATATATCATTAAAACAAAACAAGTGACGGAAAACCATCCTAAATTGCTGACTTAAAATCTACAAATGATTCTCTCTTTTTACTCTTTTACTCTCTTTTACCTGTTTCAGTCATTTTTGACTGCGGCCATGCTGGAGCACCGCCTTTAGCCGAGCGCAAATCGACCCCAGGACTCATTCCTTGTAAGCCTAGTACTTATTCTATCGGTGTCTTTTGCCGAACCGCTAAGTTACGGGGACGTAAACACACCAGCATCGGTTATCAGGCGATGTTGGGGGGACAAACACAGACACACAAACACAGACACACACACACACACACACACACACACACACACACACATATATATATATATATATATATATATATACATATATACGACGGGCTTCTTTCAGTTTCTGTCTACCAAATCCGCTCACACGGCTTTGGTCGGCCCGAGGCTTTATTAGAAGACAGTTGCCTTGCACAAGGTGCCACGCAGTGGGACTGAACCTATAACCATGTGGTTGGTAGGCAAGCTACTTACCACACAGCCACTCCTTCGCCTTACAAAACTAATTATGCTTATTATAGCACTGGAATATAATTCATATGAATGAAATCAATCTGTAAAATATATTACGAGCTTAGGGTTGCATATAAAATTTTGAATGCTGTAACACTTCACATTTCTGTGCAATATGCTACAGACAGATATTGAGAGAATATTTCCGAAGAGAATAGCGCATTTCATAAGCAGAAAATGCGGTGTAATAATAATAATAATAATAATAATAATAATAATAATAATAATAATAATAATAATTGGAAGAAATAGTATCGCAATATTATTGCAGTTCAGCTGGCTATATTCTTAAATGCAGGTTTCAGATGGTAATCGATTGTACAAAAGAAAGTTCTCCGAATTGGGCGGATATGACGACACTTGGAGTAACGGCAAATATGAGTGAGAAAATATAATAGTGTTATGTAAATATTTATGCGGTCAACGACAGTTCGTGCACTGTACACAAGAAGGCCGGATATCAAAGATTGTGTTTCTCTCTCTCTCTCTCTCCCTCTCTCTCTCTCTCTCTCCCTCTCTCTCTCTCTCTCTCACTCTCTCTCTCTCTCTCTTTCTTTCTCACTCATATACATACACACACACATACATACATACATACATACATACATACATATGTATATATATATATATATATATACATAATTTAAAATAGATATATATCGAATTTACTATAGATATATAATTTCATATATGTGTGTGTATAGAGAGCTAGATAAACAGACATATATGTATGAATGTATATATCATAAATATGCATATATACATATGTGTTTATTTATATATATAATATATATTTACACGAGCGCACACACACACACACACATACACACACACACACACATATATATATATATAATTATATACACGCATACACACATATCTGTATATGCAAATTTATTTAAATATACATACATATCTATGAATGTATGTATATATGAATATATATATATATATATATATATATACATACATATATATATATGTATATACAAACACACACATATATATATACACATACACACAACTATATATATACATGTGCACACTCACACATGCACACACGCACATACACACACATATACACACACATACATAAATATACATGAATATATGTATGCGCATATGCATACATATATATACATACATACATGCAGGCGTATATACACACAGACAAGCACATTTACACACACACGCACACACACACACATACACACATACACACACGCACACACGCACACACACACACACACACACACACACACACACACACACACACACACACACACATATATATATGACATGGCTTCAGTATTCAAGTATTATAACCACTTTCTTGTCACGCTCTAGAATCTGATAAATTCTGTCAAGAAATGTCTGGATCTATAATCTAGCTCCACAGATAGTGTCACTTAAGTTTCTGGACTAACTGACACGTCGTGTCTTTGTATATTTTCTATATTAGGCATTGCTCTCATAGAACTGACACTCACTTTAAAATATATTTTATCTTATCGCTGACTTTTAACAACATTTTGATTTTGTTAATTAGGCATAATATGGTTTTGGTTTAGCGCACGTTGTGTTGCTTGTTCTGTAATTTTCTTTTTGATATGTAAGAATATAAGTATACAAGAATGAAAGAATATATATATGAAAGAATATATATATATATATATATATATATATATATATATATATATATATATATATATATATATATATACATACATGAATGTATGAAAGAATAAATATATATACATACATGCATACACGCATACTTAGATATGTTTGTTTGTGTGTATGTACATATATACATACACACATAGATATGTTTGTGTTTATATATGTACATACATACATGCACATATACATGTATATATATCTTACATAATGGCGTTTACGTTCTACATAAACGCACATCGAAAGATCCCATACGAGCACAATATGTATGCATATGGGTATGAAGTTCTATTTGTGTGGGAATGTATGCGTGTGTTTATCTATAACAGTTATGCTGTGTTTATTAATATTCAGAAAGAAACAAATGCTATGTCGCACGTGAACTCAAATATTGGTAAAAGCGAAAAAAAAAAAAAAAAAGGAAATAATTAATTCCCATAAAAATTTAAACATAATTAACTGCGATTTCGAAATTGCGCCGGTGAATCTTGTGAAGCAACACATACACACACGAAGTTTCAGTACCAAATGTAACTTACAAGGTATTGCTCGGTCACACGTACATATATATAAATATATAGGCGTAGGAGTGGCTGTGTGGTGAGTAGCTTGCTTACCAACCACATGGTTCCGGGATCAGTCCCACTGCGTGGCACCTTGGGCAAGTGTCTTCTACTATAGCCTCGGGCTGACCAAAGCCTTGTAAGCGGATTTGGTAGACGGAAACTGAAAGAAGCCCGTCGTATATATGTATACACATGCATGTGTGTCTGTATAAGTTTGTGTTGGTGGCATTATTAGTAGTAGTGGATATGGTGGCAGTAGCAGCAGCAGCAGCAGCAGCAGCAGCAGCAGCAGCAGTAGTAGTAGTAGTAGTAGTAGTAGTAGTAGTAGTAGTAGTAGTAGTATTTAGAAGTAGTTGTAGTAGTATTGCTTTGTTATGTTTTGCAAATCTTGTATGTAACTTCAAATTAACCAGTATTAATTCTGTCGAATTTTCTTCAGAGCGTGGGAGACTTGGTTGCTATTTCTAGTAACCCTAGTCATTACGCAATTGGGTTGAACCGAAAGTACGGTTTTTCTTTAGGCGACCTTTGTTTATCGTTTATTTGACCTGTAAGTGTAGCAGTGTTTTGGGAATGTTTGACTGAGCAACCGTAGACAATGGGTAATTTCCAAAAACGCAAAAAAAAAGAAGGAAAAAAAAAAGAAGGAAAAAAAAAAGAAGCAATTGTCAAGAGAGAGGGATATGGATATCATGTGACCGTTGAAAGGAGTAAATGGCGGTCAAATTAGATTAAAATTGCTTAAATTAAGTGAATGAAAGGAGAACTTGCTAAAGATGAACGAAGGCAGGGACACACTGCTACATTTAGAAATTTACTGCTACCGCTGAAGAAAAGATCTCTTCTTTTTATTGTTTTATTTCCATTTATTTAATGATTTCTTTGGACCAATTTCTAGCGAGATAGTGATGTCGATGGGTGATATTGTTCAGGTTATATAAAATACTTAACTATATTTTCACAATAACAGCATGCTTCTTGGCAAACCATTTCAGAATGTTGACTTTCCGGCTATTCAAGAAGTTAAGTGAGTGTGAGGAATTATCTTTGATATAGAGCGGAAGCGTTTTGTTCAAGATAGTGTATTTTGTGGTAAAACGTTGGCAGGAAATAGCAAAATTTCCATTTGATGCTGTGTCATTCAGAAAGGACTGCACACATAGCTTAGTGATTGCTTTACAATACAAAATTAATCTCACTCTCCACGTCTTTCTTCACCTTACTCGCCACCTCTTTCTCTCCACTTCTATCAACACAACACTCTCCACTTCTATCTGTCTCTCTGCCACACATGCATACACAGGCACACTCACATAGACACACACACACACACACACACATACACACACACACACACACACACACACACACACACACACACACCATTTCTCCCTCTCTATCTCTCTCTCTCGGTGGTTCTTATTGTCTCTATCAATGCAAATTGTGTGTGAGTGCGTAAATGCGTACGTGTATATGTATATATATGTATATATATATATTTGTGCTTCATTCTATTCCAACATTTGATGTCTTTATTATCATCATAGTTTGTTTCTTTCGTTCGTATATCTGTGGATTTGTTTGGGGTGGGAATGTGTATATATATATATATATATATATATGTGTGCATGGGCGTGCGTCCATGTGTGTGTATATAAATGTATATGAACCTTTAAAATAAAAAAGTGCAAAAATAAAAAAAGGAAGAAAGATAACACATTTTTATGGTCTAGAAAAAATGTAAAAGCTTCGACTATAGAAAACCGACATTCTATTGAGAGCCCTTTTCTGGAATCATTCCTTCATTAAGAGGGTGACACATTCGGTTTTTCATACTCTGTTGTTTTTCTTGTTGTTGATGTTGTCGTCGTTGTTTCTACAAAGAAGTTGGCACAGTTTCCTTTCAAATTTCACTTCAGTGAAAAGCAGCATGGCGATGAAGATGATAATGTTTGTTTAAGAATAAAACAGTAAACTGTATGATGAAATATAATAGAAGGTAACTGAAGCAACAATAATATAAGGAAAAACAAAACAAAACAAAAAATAAAATAAACAGAAAAGAATTCGTAATAAATTGCGATAAAAATCAAAAAAAAAAAATCTAGTGGAAAATTTTAAGAAATGAAATAAAAAGCAGAACAGGAAATAAGAAATTGAGGTAAAAGAGACGTAAAAAATGGAGAATAAATCAAAAATAAACTTGACTAAAAAGAATCATTTGAGTAGAAGGGTGTGTGTGTGTGTGTATATGTATGAATGTATGAATTACGTGTGTACGTATGTATGTATGTATGTATGTATGTATGTATGTATGTATCTATCTATATATATATCTATCTCTATCTCTCTATCTAGCTCTTTATCCATGTATCTATATATGTGTGTCTATATATATATATATATGTATATATATATATATATATATATATATATATATATATATATATATATATATATATATGCACAGGCATATATTTACACACACCCATATATACATATGTTTATCTATACAAATGCATACATATACATATATACACACAAGCGCAAACACATATATATATGCATGCACACACACACACACACACACACACACACACACACACACACGCATACACACAAACTCCAGAGAACAAAAGATGGCGGTGATTAAACAAGTTGAGAATCGAGTGAATGAACTGATGACAAAGGGTGAGTTTAATTTACAGAATAACTTCTATAGAAGAACGGTGATATGATGGTGATAATATTGATTCTGTTATTTGGTTGGTAGAGTTAGTGAGGATAGATTAACCAGAAAGAACAAAACAATGCTAAGCATTTTAGCCAGAGATGGGTAGCTTCAACAGACGTAAAACTGTGTTTATTTTTCCATTTGATTATTTATTTAAGATGTGTTCATTTTCTCTTTAAGACAATCAGGACTCTTATTTATTTATTTATTTATTGCCGTTTAGTTCTGTATGTAAGGGAAAAAGAAAATGAAGATAAAGTAATGGATAGAAGAAGAAAGAGAATTTTTAGTACCTAATAAATACAAGCACACTCACACGCATGCGTAACACCTAATAATATATATATGTATATATATATATATATATATATATATATATATATAATTATAATTATATATATATATATATATATATTTATATATATATATATATATATATATATATATATATATATATATATATATATATACATATGGATATTTGTGTGGGTATATATATATATTTATATATATATATATATATATATATATATATATATATATATATATATATATATATAATTATACATACGCAGCCATAAGCCCACAAACGTATTCACTTACACACACATAGACGCACACATATACATTTATTTGTATGAAACTGTATAAGGGAAAAAATACAGTGAGAGTAGAAATAATAAAAAGTAAACTGCGCCAACCCCCTAAAAATCAAGAACAAACAAATAAACAAAAAAAAAATGAAGTTCAAAAAGGAAATAATGTACCTTATGAAATAGGGGCAAACTGCATAAGCCAAAGAACTTTGTGTACAAGCATGGAGAAGGGGAAAATTGAAAACCTTCTTCAAAGCTAAAAACAAAACAACAAGCACACAAACACCAATTGATGACTAAAGGTAAATAGCGCAGCAATTTTTAAGAGTACGTCTGAGCTGTGGGGCCCCTGTCAGGAGTACAAATGAGTTGTAAAACATTCTTTAGTCAGAACAGAAATGAAAGGAGTTAATTGTTTTCAAAATTCCTTTTGATAAACCCACTGTTTAAAACTCAGGCCTATTATCATTAACTCACTAAGATCATTGTCAACAGATAAGGGTTGGCACAGGAGGCAGCCAAGGAGTTCTTTCTTGTCCCTTTCTCTTTATATTTCTTTCGTTTTTCTTGTTTTCATTAAGTTTCTTTTTATTGTTTGTGTTTTCTTCCTTACATTTGTTTATTTTCTTGGAATGGTTATGTTTCATTATTATTATTATTATTATTATTATTATTATTATTATTATTATTATTACTATTTTTTTTTTTTTTTTCCAATCTATTTCTTTCGATGCGCTATCTTTTTCCGCGGCAATTTCCTCCATACTTCCTCTCGGTTTCTTGCCTCTTCATCGCATCAACAACAAAATCCATCATCATCATTGTCACCGTCATAGTCGTCGTCATCATCGCGGTGGCGTCTTCGACGTCGTCGTCGCAGTCTTATTGTTGTTGTTCTTATTGTTGTTGTTGTTGTTGATCTTCTTCTTCTTCTTCTTCTTCTTCTTCTTCTTCTTCTTCTTCTTCTTCTTCTTCTTCTTCTTCTTCTTCTTCTTCTTCTTCTTCTTCTTCTATTTATTAGTATTTCTATGATGGTTATCTGGGGCGTGGCTGTCGGTTGAAAACCGTATTATTATTATTATTATTATTATTATTATTATTATTATTATTATTATTATTATTATTATTTTATGTTAATATATTCAATAAACAAGTGCACATACACACGCATGCAAAAAAAAACCCCAACAAACAAACAAACAAAAAAAGAAAACAGAATGTCGTACAACTGTATTCGCATTTATGCAACAGCAAACTTTTGTGTAAGAACAACTGTGCCATTCTATAGTCCGATCGACCAGCCCGACCACTGAACAGCAGAAAATATCAGCGCAAATCAACACAAGGAAGTATCCACATATACACACATCTCAATTTTTTTATCTCCCTAATTATATCTTTCTGTCTATCTATCTGTCTATCTATTTGTCTATCTGTATGTCTGTCTGTCTGTCTGTCTGTCTCTGTCTGTCTGTCTGTCTGTCTGTCTGTCTGTCTGTCTGTCTGTCTCTCTTTGTCTCTCTCTGTCTCTCTCTCAGTCTCTCTCTCTTTCTCTCTCTCTCTCTCTCTATCTATCTATCTATCTATCTATCTATCTATCTGTCTATCTGTCTCTCCATCTGTCTCTCTATCTGTCTATCTGCCTGTCTGTTTGTTTCTCTCTTCTCTCTTTCTCTCTCTCTGTTTATCTATCTAATGCTTCCCTCTTTCTTACATACATACACAAACTTCCTATCTGCGTCTTGTACAATGTACACATCATGGTAGACTCAACACAATACATTGGCAAAACGAATCAGTCATTTCCTTTGTATTGTCTGCAATCATTATTCTTTATACAAATACATGCTAATGCACACATTCAGATTTACATACACTCATACAGCCATACACAAACGAGGGCACACACGCACATACATATATACACAATTGCAAACACAGATTCACACACAAGCTCGCGCACATATGATTATACATGAAAACACGCGTATTAACAATGTTCAGAGACACAATTGCCCATCAACTCGTTTATATACACACATATTATACACACTGTCTTACACTCAAATACGTAATACAGACACATTCATACAGATAAACGTAACAAAAACGTACAAACATTCACGTACCACTCATTACATAGGTACAAGTGAATACATGAGCGTGTAAATATATATATGTATAAACATATAAATGTGTATACATGTATATATATGCATATGTATATATAAGGGTCGTTCTTTATGTTGCTTGTCTTCTCTTCCATTTGTTTCTTTCGTTGTTCGCCCAAAAAGTTCGTATTCCATGTTTTCGTATTTAATGTTGTGTACGTACTGTGACGTCCTGTAGCCATATATGTATATGCATATACATATATATATATGTAGGTATGTACATATATGTACGTATATATGCATATTCTATATATTATATATATATATATATATATATATATATATATATATATATATTATATATATGTATATATATAAATAAATAAATAAATAAATATATATATATATATATATATATATATATATATATATATATATACATAAATATACATACCTATATACCAATAAAAACATATATATAGGTATATGTAGTTGTCTTTGTATTCATATATCTCTTTTCTGTTAGTCTGCACGTGTGATCTCTCTCTCTCTCTCTCTCTCTCTCTCTCTATATATATATATATATATATATATATATATATATATATATATATGGAGAGGGAAAGAAATAAAGAAAGAGGAAGTGCAAGAGAGAAAGGCAGAGATAAAGCGAGACATATATATGAAAGTATACACACACATTCACACATGCAATCATTTATACGTATGCATGTATAAATATACATGCAATACTATATAAACGTATATCCATTCCTCAGTCACCTGTCTTCTAGATATGTCCTACAGTACAACGGCAATAATCTTTTCGGTAGGTGTTGAATTCCATGTAGTGCTTATCTTCCAGTAACAAAGCTCACCAAGTTTTGAGCAATTATATAAGATATGAGAAACGCTGCTACGAACTGGTATAGCAGTTAGCACACCAGGCAAAATGCTTACCAGAATTTTGTCCGTCTTAATGTTCAGAGTTCATATTCCTTTCCGTGCTGATAAAATAACAACCAAACGAGCATGGCATCAAATGAATCGACTATGTTATTCGCCTTGTGTTTAAATGTGAAGCCATAGATATGGGTACAATTTGTGCACTATTTTTCCTCATTATCCTTATACTCACCCCATGTGATGTTTTAATCCTTCACGTGAAACCTGGTTCATGTACTATTCAGCCAAATTGTAAGCGTCTTCATATTCCGTGTTTCGGCTCCTTAGGGTGGAAAGGTTTGTTCACATGCACAAAAGAAAGTAAGTTATACTGAATTTAAAATACTTTGTGGTTTCAAAACATGTTATTGTCAGCAAAATAGAAACCAAGGTACTTCATGGTATAGGCTGTTTGAATCATGTTCTCACTAGAACAGACTGGCTTTCGTCCTCATTGCTGGTCACATATTCAGTCTTCTTTGCATTTAGAAACAGATAAACTTTCTATGCATCTTAATGGGATGTTAACGAGTGTTGTGCGTGACACGGCTGATGATATGAGAGAGAGAGAGAGAGACAGAGACAGAGACAGAGGGAGCGACAGAGAGAGAGAGAAAGACGTCGCCAACATCGCCAAAGTCAAAGAGATTGCACCCCCTTGATGCCTTCTGCCTCTCTGCTTCTCATGACAGTCCTGAACAATCCAGCCAGAGTCGTCTATCAGCTGTTGATATAATAAACACATTTGCACGTGATATATATGTGTGCACATGTTTGTGTACATGTGGGTCCGCGCGTAACTTCGGTTTCATAAACGAGAGGATCAGAACTCAGTATCTGATAGGGAGTGTTTATGTGTTTGTTAAATGGAGTGTAAGTGATTTAATAAGCGTTTAGAATTTCGCACAAATGTTTGTTTTATGGTGTTTCATAAGTCCATTGGCTCAAAATAAGAGACATATGTTACAGTGCATCCACAAATACATATAGATACACACACACACAAACACGTTCATATATATGCATATATATATATATATATATATATATATATATATATATATATATATATATATATATATATATATATATATATATATATATATATATATAATACAGAATGGGACAAGAACGCAAAACATCCAAACAGTTAGGTGATGCAAGAAAGGGACAAAACATCCAGATAGACGATACAAAGAAAACACGGACAGATCATTCGGAGTTTTCTCTCTTCAGTCGAAATCCAGATTATCCTTGCAATTTCGACTGGTTATTCTCTATATTGCTCCAATCTGGCCAGACCTAAGGAAAAACTAAGCTAAGGGCATTAGATTCCTTGGAAGAAAGAAGCGAATGTATACAAAATCAAGGACGAAAAAAAAAACGAACAATGTTACACAAATACAGTAGGAATAATAACGGGACATAACAGCAGATGTCTTTCGACTAAGGACGAATAAAATTAAGCTGGCGTATATGGAAATAAGGCCTTACAGCCGGGATACAAGATTTCACAAGCACAGGGAGAAATAACGATGTTGCACGCACAACAGCCGCCCCAAAAAAGAAAGGTCAGGCTTGGCCGAACACCGGTCACGTGGGAAGAGAAGAGAGAGAGAGAGAGGTAGAGGGACAAAATAATTATGGAGGGGCGAGAAAAAATGACAGGGACACAGTGAAGTGAAAAGTGGAGGGAGAAGAGAAGGCAAGGAAATGTGAGCGAGGGGGAACGAAAGAACGAACAGTGAATAAGGGTGAAGGGGCTGATAGACAGAAATAGAGTCATACAAGATTAAGAAAAATGTGTACTTACATATAAGAGACAAAGTGTACGTACGCGGCTATATATGTATATATATAGATAATACAGAATGGGACAAGAACTCAAAACAGTTAGGTGATACAAGGAAGGGACAAAACATACAGATAGACGATACAAAGAAAACAAGGACAAGTCATTTAGCGTTTTCTCTCTTCAGTCGAGATCCAGATTATCTTTGCAATTTCGGCTGGTTATTCTCGATATTGCTCCAATCTGGCCACCCCCAAGGAAAAACTAAGCTAAGAGCATTAAATTCGTTGGAAGAAAGCAGCGAATGTATACAAAAACAAGGACGAAAAAAACGAGCAATGTTAACCAAATACAGTAGGAATAATAACAGGACAAACAACAGATGTCTTTCGACTAAGGACGAATAAAATTAAGCTGGCGTATATGGAAATAAGGCCTTACAGCCGGGATACAAGATTTCACAGACACAGGGAGAAATAACTGAATTTAACTCAGCCATATTAATTCTGCCATAAAGGGAAACCATTTGGTCGGCGGATTTCCAAGATATAGCCCCCCCCCCCCGCTCCCAGATCATCACAGATTCTCCCCCATGTTTAACAGCTGGAAGAGGGTAGTCTGGATCAAATGCTTCTTTTGGCTGTCTCCACACCTTTTCCTACGTATATATACTCGCTTACACGCATACATACACTCAAACATGTATATTTACATTTACCAGAAGGAAATAGAGGTCAAAGAGGGATATTCTGCCTGATGGCTCGAGATGTCAGACATAGCATTCTCAAATCAAATGCCAAAAACTAAAAAGCACAGAGGCCTAATGCTGTCCTTAGTTTGCTAATTGTGATAATGAATAAATATATAGAGATGGCACGTTATTCTCTCACTTCTCATCATTATTATCTCAGAATCGAGGCTAAACATGAAGAAATCTCAGGATTCACAACACAGAACACCTAACTCACAAGCTACAACAAGAAATTTTAAACTGCGTTTATTGAACACTTATTTGAATGTTAATTCTAAACAAGTAATATGCATTTACTACTTAAATCGAACATGAAAAAAATTTAGGCATTGAAGGACATTTTAAAATTTTACCGAAAATATGTTTGTTCTTTTAAATTTTATGATTCACAGCATGAATTCAAAATATGGAATATAACACGGAATGTAATACCTTAGTTAGCATATAGGTGTATAAATATAAATATAAATATATATATAGATATATATATATATGATATATTATATATATGCATATACATATATATATATATATATTTATATATATATATATATATATATATATATATATATATAGAGAGAGAGAGAGAGAGAGAGAGAGAGAGAGATATGCAAAGAGACGAAGAAGAATACAGATTGATAGAGATATAGATAAGCATAAGGCAAAAGCAATATTATGTGTGTATATATATATGTATATATATACACACCTACATATAAACATGCATATGTAAGACATGTATCTATTTATATGTTTGTGTGCGTGAGTCTATACATATGCATACACGGATGCAGGATAAATCCACGATTCTATGAATAACTAAGCACAAAACATTAAATAGTACATAGGTGGACGTAGGACGTGTGAAATTAACCACCTAACTTAGATATGAACCCCCAAAATATAGCAAAAATGAAATTAAAAAAAAAAAATGAAAAATTGTCTATTCATCACTGAACTGAATTCGATGTAAATGGAGAGTGTTAAAAGAAAAAAGAAAAAAAACGATATATTCTTTCAACTGGCAGGATATACACTCTCTTTCTGTATCAGTCTATTCTCAAATCGATCCACTTACTGCCATTTAATATTTTAAGTTATGTAAAACAACGAGAATATTACTGATATTGCATTCCGAATCTTGCTTCCTATGTGGATACAATAACGGTCATTGAAACCCCTGTGCTCATACAGATTCAGGTGCATATGACAATAAGGTGGTCTGTATAGTATACTTAAGCGTGTATATGTTTGTGAGCGTACATATATACCCAGAGACCTACGTAGGTAAGTACACAAAAGCATACACATACATTTATAGACGTGTATATACACACGCACACATAATATATATATATGTATTTATATATGTGTGTATATATATATATGTGTCTGTATATAAATATATATATGTGTGTGTGTGTGTATATATATGTATGTATATATATAGGTCATGGTAGAGTAGTGGGATATATGTATATGTATATATATATATATATATATATATATATATATATATATATATATATATATATATATATATATATATATATACACGTGTATACGTATATATGTTTTCAGAGTCAATTGGTTACTCAATACGGTGCCGACGGAGGGGATCGATATTAGCCAGGAATCTATATTTTATTTTATTTTCGAATGCAAAAGTTTTAAGTCACGTGTTTTTATTTTATTTTCTAACGCATATATTCGATAAAACTTTCTCTCTTTTAATTAAAGTTTATTGCATTGAAAGAAACATTAACATTCGTATATAACTGATAGTTCGATGTGGCTGGGTTGCATCCGTACAACGTGGTCAGGAATATAGGGTCTATTCAGCTTAAATTACGTGAAATTTTTAATTTACAGAGAAAGGAATATAGTGACAAATATAAGAAAGGTTCATAATGAAGTCCTTATTGTTTAGAGTACATAGAGATGGAAATGTTTCTTGGATCGATCTAAATCAAGTCAGCTATGTACATATAATACATTGCAGTTCTTATTCTTCATCGCAAGTTGATATGCTCTTATATCGTAGGTCTTTATTTTTTAATCTTTTCTTTCATCTGTTACTGGATTCAAGATGTCTGAGGTCATACTGGGGCATCCTGCAGGTTTTAGAAGACGTTCACGTCCAGCCGTTTATAATAATGTTTTTGTAAACGTTTCACGTTGTACACTTAGGTTCATACTATATCTGTGAGACTGAAAAAAGCTGGCAGTACGCCGCTTACGACGACAATGGTTCCAGTTGATCCGATCAACGGAACAGCTTGCTCGTGAGCTTAACGTGCAAGTGGCTGAGCACTCCACAGACACGCATACCCCTTCACATACTGCAAGTGGCTGAGTACTCCACAGACACGCGTACCCCTTCGCTTACTTCCCAGGGAGATTCAGCATGACACAGAGTGTGACAAGGCGGTCCCCTTGAAATACAGTTATTACACACTTTTTCCAGCTGAGAGGACTAGAGCAACGAGAAATAAGAGTCTTGCTCAAGGACACAATGCCTCACCAAGAATCGAACTCGCGACCATGCGATCCCTAACCACTAAGCTATGCACCTTCACGCCACATATAGACCCATGTTAATTGGATTATGTATTTTCTAAAGATGATAGTATGAGGTGTCAATTGATATGTGGCTGCTATTTCTATCCGATCAAGTAGCCACATAAACTCACCGCTGTCGATGTGGATCATACAGATTGAACATTCCGCTATTGGTTTGCTAATAATCCAAAAAAAAACCCATTAAAAATTATTAATATTTAACTGTGTAGTTCCTTATTTCAAAAGTCTTTTATCATGTACCTGTATGTTCCTTACTTCAAAGAACAGCTACATTAAAACTACCGCGTGATGATTAGAGAACAGCAGAGAAATATATTAGATTGGCGACTTAAGGTAGGAAATGTAATTAATTTTGAAGAACATTTCGTCAAAAGTTCGCTCAATTTTGGGTTTGATGCATTTATCTTTCTATTAGAATTCCTCTTCTTTCGAAGTTAATATTCGTTCTCTAATATTATATTAATTCTAACTTTAAAATTGATGTCATTTCGATATTCGTCTAATTTGATTTCAGGGACTATATATTACTATGTATGAAAACCACAGAGAATTGTTGTCAACTACGAGCATGGCTGTCTATTTCGGTTTATTGAAAAAGGACTCCAACAGTAAATATTGCTTTAAAAAGCACTCTTCATTCTTTGTCAATCTCAATGAAATTAACACAAAAAAAAATGTATTGAACATATAAGACAAAATCATGTTAAAAACTTATTTTTAGTGAAATGACTTCAATGGGTATTTTGCTTTCAACCAACGATGTTGGAATATGGATTTATAGAAAATGCTATGGGATTTAGAGGTTCGCTTCGTATATACGCGATTCTGGAGTGAATCCATATGTGGACATATGCAACTTGAGAAAATAAAGAAGAAGCGGTACCATAGCCACGCGATTGGAATTTCAACTGTTCCCCATTTTCGGCTTTAAAAGAGCCGAATGAGTTTAATCCGAAACTCGGTTTAACTACCACACCTATACCCTGTCATAATCGTGTATATATATATATATATATATATATATATATATATATATATATATATATATATATATATATATATATATATATATATATATATATATATATATATATATATATATATATATATATATATATATATATATATATATATATATATATATATATATATATATATATATATATATATATATATATATATATATATATATATATTTAGCAAATAGATATTGCAAGCATTCTTCGAACGTCCTTCTTTCAGGATATCATTCTCAAAGATCCTGAAAGAAATTATTATGGAGATAATCTTGTTATTCGCTCTGTGTCTAAGTGGTATTTCACACAAACACACACACACACACACAAACACACACACACACACACACACACACACGCACACACACACACACACATATATATATATATGTATATATATATATATATATATATATATATGTACATATATATGTTTACATATATATATATATATATATATATATAAACGTATATATATATACATACATACATATATGCATACATGCATACATACATACATACATACTTGCATACATACATATATATATATATATATATATATATATATATATATATATATATATATATACGCACAGGCGCAGGTACCTTGGGCAAGCGTCTTCTACTATAGCCTCGAACCAACCAAAGCCTTGCGATTGGATTACTAGACGGAAGCAGTTTGACACAAACTTGGCAGACACGCGTCTCATATCCAAATCTTCAGTGATAATCAACTGAAATGAACTGTAACTAATCTGTACATCCTCTGAAAACTCACGGATGGTGATTAGACGATTTCCCCTCCCAGCTGCATACACATCTGCGATGGTTTTTTGAGTTCTGCTGGTTAAAATAGAAGAAAAAATGTGGAAAGTGTTGGTCACATTTAATTACTTGAGATAGCACCGATTAACGTTTCGCAACTCTATCGGTATCATATTAACTTAAACCACCTGTGACTTTGATATTTTATAAAGTTCCTTGACATACAAGAAAATACCGAAGCATATAAGTGTGACGCGGTGGGAGAAAAATCTAAGATTTTAGGCAGACTTGGGCCTTCATTGAAAAAGTGCATCTTCAGAGAAATACTCTGGGGTGAGGAGCAATAAATAAGTCAGCTCAAAGTTATAATTATTTTCTTTCTTCTAAGCAGACCGATATTTCCTTTTATTTTTTTTAACTGCATAGAAGCAGATAATACGACAAAATCAACTATTACTTTACTCAAATTTTAATGATTTTAAAAATTATTTGTTACCGTGTCACAACAGGAGATGCTTAAATGAGATTATTTACCTTTCAAAGCAGTGGCAATAGGTCAATATTGATGAGAAGAAAACTACTATTATTAATAAAACAGCGACAGAGATTTGAAACTAGTTTATGATTTTAGGCAGTCAGAAACCAATCCTTCATCTTCAGTGATGTTTGTCTATAAATTTGAATTACATACGTTTAAAGAATGAAGTTTGTAAAATAGATTATCAAATGAGTTTTGTTAATCATTTTATTTCTGTTTAGAATATTAACGTTCATTAACATTCATTAAAATGACTTGGTACGTTGTTAATTGAGTTAGAAGGGCGATAAGGAGACTTTTTTCTCCATTATACATTTATGTTATTTAAATTACGTGATAATTGAAACTTATTTAGATATTACTGTGACAAATGAGGCATCATATCAAATAAGTTTTATTGTTAGATAAATGTTAACCTTTCTCCGAACAAATTTAAATATTGATAATTGATATTAAACTTTTGATTTACATAAAATGTTTTGTAAAAATTTTAAAGAAATCTTATCGATAATAAAAGAATTCGTTTCTGAAAAAATCACTTTGGTAATTAAATTTGAAAGACCTTGTCATTTATTTGATAATAAGAAATCTATTTGAAAATAGAATGAATAATGATTACATGAATATCATAGAAATTTAACAGCGTATAGCTTAATAGAGAACGAAAGAGGGTGTCACATGTTCGGAATTAATGATTGAATTAGAGAATATTTTCAAAGTTCAAGTAGATCAGGAATAATAGGGAACACATCTATGTTTCCAACAGAGAACGGAAATAAATTGAATTCTTGTTAATTCCGATGAATCTCGTTTCTCTTAAACACCAATCTTCCTATGTGCTTAATTTCTATACAAAAATCTTCAACATGGTTATGGCTATACAAAAACGCAGGCGCTCTCACACACTAGCATACACTCGCAAACGCGCACAGGCACACTGACGCGTAAACGCACTCGTGTAGACAGACACACATTCATACATATAATGACGCAAGTTTTATACAGACATTTGTTTATAAATAATGCGAATATGCATGTATATGTTATAGAATACATGGAATTTTAGGACTGCCTCCAAATCACGAAGACAAAAAATAAACACCCACACATTATTCACACATACATAATGTATTTGCTCGGCTTTATGTATTGATCATCGTCTCTATCATGCACCATATACATATACATACATACACACATACATACATACACACACACACATATATATATATATATATATATATATATATATATACATTTGTATCTATGTATATACACATTTCTGCATACATGCATATATACATACATACACACATACGTACATACATGCATATTCACATAGGCTCTCAAATACACACAGCAGCACACACACACACGTATATATATATATATATATATATATATATATATATATATATATATATATATATATATATATATATATATATATTTATATATCTACATATTTATATACACGCAGTGAGAAAATTTGTTTGAATTGTTAAATTTAGTTATGAATAAAAGAATAAGCCATAGAATGCCAGACAATCATTTTCTAAAATGGAGTGAAAGAGAGGTAAGTATTTTGGAATTATCCTAATAGGATTTCATTGTTTATGTCACCGAAGCTCACACGTTATTCCACGTTTACTCCAACGTCTTACTGTTTGACGTTTGCGAAGCTTCGACAAATTTTAAGAAGTAGCCTGCTACCGGATAACTTAAAAGACAAAAAAATGCAATCCCATTTTAAGTGTACATTACTGTTTTTTAAAGTGGTTTTTAACCCGAAATATCACGTCCAAAACGAATTTCTGCTGATTTGTACTACACGCAAAATAAAATACGTTTATTAATTTACTCTTTTATTTGTTTCAGTCATTTGACTGCGGCCATGCTGGAGCACCGCCTTTAGTCGAGCAAATCGACCCCAGGACTTATTCCTTGGAAGCCTAGTACTTATTCTATCGGTGTCTTTTGCCGAACCGCTAAGTTACGGGGACGTAAACACACCAGCATCGGTTGTCAAGCGATGTTGGGGGGGGGACAAACACAGACACACAAACACACACATACACATATATATATATACATATATACGACGAGCTTCTTTCAGTTTCCGTCTACCAAATCCACTCACAAGGCTTTGGTTGGCCCGAGTAATTCTTTGCTGAATAATTTTATATATTAAAGCAGTTGTATACTGTCAACTCAATGTGAAAGTCCCAATAAGGGAATCATACTGCTGCTATTTAGCCCTAGGAAGCTGGACCGCTTCCTGTCGGCCTTGACACATTTCCTGTGTCCTTATATTTGTGAGGGGAGACAAGCACCCCCAATCAGCTCAGTGTGCATTCAGGGACATGTTTCTGAGTCGTTGCTCGTCATCAGCCTGAAGTAGCAACACTACCTAGTTGAAAATGCATGTCAAACCCTCGCAAATATATATATTTTTAGTGAAAACACATTCACTGATTACATAAATTAGAAATGATCTAATTATAAATCTCACAGAGAGAATTAAGCAGCAGTGTTACGATAAATCTCTGTGAGATTTATAATTAGATCATTTCTAATTTTCTATATTGCTAGATTTAATTATAGATTGCTTGCTTCGTCCCTTCATTCACATTCTAACGACACTTATTGTGTCATCGTCGAAGGATTCTGTCCATCTTAGGAGAAGGTTATGATTTCTTTTCCTTCCACTTTTTCCTCCTCTTTTTCTATGCCACCTCTCATTTCTGTCACCTGACGCCTTGAAAGTGCCTGGCTTAGTGGCTAGGGCTTTGGTCTCACGCTCGTAAGGTCGTGAGTTCGATTCGCGTTGTGTGCTCGAGCTTGTTTCCCTTTGCTCCAGTCATCTCAGCTCACGAAAATGGGTACCAGTATTTTAAAGGACCAAGGACCAGCCTTGTCACATTCTGTGTTACGGTGAATCCCTTTACGCGTGCCTGTGAAATGCTCAGCCATTCGCGCGTTAATTTCACGAGCGAGCTGTTCCTTTGATTGGATCCACTGGATCCCTTGTGGTCGTAACTGAGGCAAAGCCAGTAATACCGAAGCCAGGTTTGCGACGTGATAACTTATGAGAAAATACCAGTCTTAATTGCGGCAACCACAAATGAGGATTACGCCGATATATTGAGCAAATGCCTTCCTATTTTGTCATTTTTGTGCTCGAAGCCGCAGTCGATGGTCAACCGCAGTTCTTACTGAAAGTTAGCATGATAAACCATCTGATTACATAATCTTAATTCCTTGACTTCAGTTTAATGCGTGTGGGAAAAAAAAATCTCATACATCACAAGTTGCGATGCATTGTTGGACGAGAGGTGCATTGGAGCGGACATTTTTCTCAATTCTAACAGATACGACTTCAATCCATCCGGCGCAGATGACCATCGCACGCGGCACACACTGACATTTGTAGATATAAATCTTAGACCATGTACTCCCATATGGTCCCTTACGTATCCTTATCCCTGTTTTTCTGTCTTTCTTTTGTTCTTTGTTCCTTTCGTTCTTTCTTTCTTTCGTTTTCTTGCTAAATGTATACGTAAACACACATGAAACATATAGATGCACACACGTACACTCACACGCACACACACACACATACATACATACATACATACATACATACATACACACATAAAGACATGCTTACATATATTTATATATATAATTAGATATACACAGTTGTATAAACACATATAATGTATATACGATATATACGTGCATGCGTGTGTGTGTTTGTGTGTGGAGTGAAAGGCTGAGAGAGTGAGAGAGAGAGAGAGAGAGAGAGAGAGAGAGAGAGAGAAAGAGAAAGAAAGAAAGAACGAGAGAGAGATACAGAGAAACAGAGAAACAGGCGAGACAGCTATCTGGTTAGATAGGTAGGGAGATTGATGGAGAAATATAATACATAAAGTGCAACTTGCAAATGTTCTGTAATTAGTGAATATACTGATGACATATTTCCTGTCAGATAACATTTATTTAAATTACACTTGGAGTATCCATCTTGACTACGATTTTTCTTCCATCAGAAACGTATTTCTTTTATTTTTTTAATTCAGAATATGTATATGTGCTTCTGGGTATGTTTGTATGTGTGGGAGTATGTGTGTGCGTGTGTTTGTATGTGTGGGAGTGTGATGTGGTTTTGTATGTCTGTTTGCATATATATATATATATATATATATATATATATATATATATATACATGCATCTATGTGCAGCGATGTTGATACATGTATGCGCATATGCATCCGTGTATATCTGTATGAATGTGAGTGTATATACATTAAAGATATACACATATATGCATGTGGATATATACATCCGTACACTCATACATACGCACATATATAATATATATATAAATACACACACACACACACACACACACACACGCACACACACATATATATATATATATATATATATATATATACATACATACCTAAACATATATATATATATATATATATATATATATATTTATGTAGGTAAGTATGTATCTCTGTCTGTCTGTCTGTATGTATGTATGTATGTATGTATGTATGTATCTATCTATCTATCTATAATATATTCTTTTATTCTTTTACTTGCTTCAGTCATTTGACTGCGGCCATACTGGAGCACCGCCTTAAAGAGATTTTTAGTCGAAGAGATCAACCCCTCGGCATATTCTTTGTAAGCCGATTTATCCTATCTGTGAATTTCGCCGAACCGCTATATCACTGGGAGAAGTACAGCCCCAAAGACACGCATTCACACACACACACACACACACACACACACACACATACACACACACACACACACACACACACACATATATATATATATATATATATATATATACAACGGTCTTCATTCAGTTTCCGTCTACAAAATCCACTCTCAAGGCTTTGGTCGGCCTAGTTCATAGTAGAAACCACTTGCCACGGTACCACACAGTGGGACTGTGTGGTAAGAAGGAAGCTTCTTATTTCATTATTGCCCACAAGGGGCTTAAACATAGAGGGGACAAACAAGGACAGACAATGGGATTAAGTCGATTAGATCCACCGCAGTGCATAACTGGTACTTAATTCATTGACCCCGAAAGGATAAAAGGCAAAGTCAACCTCGGCGGAATTTGAACTCAGAACGTTAAAGACAGACGAAATACCGCTAAGCATTTCGTCCGGCGTGAAAACGTTTCTGCCAGTTCGCCTAAGATGCAAGCTTCTTACCACATATCCACGTCTGCGCCTACCCACAAACACAGACAGACAATCAGACAGACATATATAAGGATACATACAGAAAGACATACACAGATACATATATACAGATACATTTGTGTTTATGTATATATTTTGGGGCACAACATTTTATTCTAAAATGTTACAATGTTATATGAGCATATAAGGATGAAGCTGGATAACAATACGTTTAGGTTAGAGTAAAATTAATTTTTGAAACAGATTTTTTCAATTCATAATATATTTTGAAACTCATCCATGCCTTCTGTAAAAAGTTTAATAATAAATGGTTTGAATGTCCCCTAGAATGTCAATCGTATTATTAACAGGTTTGTTTGCATAAACCAGTTATTAGAATACAGGAAACGTGGCTTCGACATTTCAAAATGTTTGTAATTACAACAGACAGTTAAGATTAATGGTAAGCTGGAAAACTAGGCGTTAAATGGTCAGTTGGTGTAAACCATTTTAGTTGTGTTGTTGATTCTGTGATTACTCAGTTAGTGGTGGTGCAATGGTAGTGTTTCTAAAATTGGATGAAATAACCTGATCTGAACAATTTATTTATAAGGCACATATAACCGAATATACATCCCGAAGTAATGAGTGATCAGCTCTTGTGTGAATGAACAAGCCAATGAAAACTCTCAGCTCATTTACGTGATAGCATGCCGTTCTAGAAACGACATCCCACCCTCCCTTTAATTACTCACTGCATAGTTTGGTCCTTGATGTAGTATTTAACTAAAACATGATAGAAGTGGCTGAAATACAGCGAAATTGTTTGGAATTAAAGAATTGCTCTGAATTAAAGAAAATATCAGCACCTATATACAAAAAGCAATTATTTCTTATGTCTCTAAACCCCAAATTTTCTGCATATATTTATATACACACACACGCACACCCATATATTATATGATATAACGTAATATGTTATTTTCATGAATCAATTTCCGAAATTTTTGGGGAGTTGGGGGTCAGTCGATTAGATCGATTCCAGTACGCAGCTGGTACTTAATTTTTCGTCCCCGAAAGGATGAAAAGTAAAGTCGACTTCGGCGGAATTTGAACTCAGAACGTAACGGCAGACGAAATACTGCTAAGCATTTCGCCCGGCCTGCTAACGTTTCTTATTTCTTTACAGCCCTCAAGGGGGTCAAACAAGAGGGGACAAACAAGGACAGACAAACGGATTAAGTCGATCCCAGTGCGTAACTAGTACTCATTTAATTGAGCCCGAAAGGTTGAAAGGCAAAGTCGATCCCGGCGGAATTCGAACTCAGAACATAACGGCAGACGAAATACCGTTAAGCATTTCGCCCGGCGTGGTAACGTTTCTGCCAGCTCACCGCCTTCCGCTTTTCATGAATCAGTATTAAGATATTAGGTATTCTCACGACTGTGGGATAAGTAAGCCTGAGGCATAAATATACAGAAGTCATAGACAGGGTGATGTAGTTGTTGAAGTTATGATATAAGAGATAATTGTTGATAAACAAATACTGCAACCAGACTTACATGATGTGAATGAGAGTTGAAATGTGATGGATAGCTTTATGATTAGTATTTTCACGCCATTGCTTAGTTATGTATATGCTATTCGAATTTTAATAAAATATTGGGCTTGCTGCTGTGTAAATACATAACTAAATAGTATCTCAGTTGCCTGCGCTCTGTGGTGAGTCCCATGGAAATCACATGGAAGGATCGAAAAATTTAGTAGGTAAAGATAGGTGCATAGGCAAAATATTTAGGACGTTGGACGAGATATCTTACATATTCTACTGTGGCTCTTTGCATTCTATTGCTAATGCCTGTGATGATACAAATGTCACGCCGTGGTTCCATTGGACAACATCGGTAACACAGAAATGAGCAACAACTGGTCAAAACAAAAAACAAAAATAAAATAAATAGAAAAAAGAAATACTTATCCAAGTCTTGTGCCATAAATGAACACTTCCTTTTTAGATTCATGAATCTTTAGGTGCTTTCGCTCAATAAACACTCACAACGCCCGGCTCTGGAATCGAAACCGCGATCCTACGACTGCGAATCCGCTGTCCTAACCATTAGGCCACTGCACCATGACCTATGAATTCACGAAATATTCAAAGGATCCGAATAAAAGTTGGTGAGTGTTTTGGGCAGTTGCGATATAGAGCATATCGATATACGAGTTTTCATTAGACAAAGTAAAAAAAAGAAAAGGAAAATTCTAAGACATTTTACTAAATTTTATTAGAATTTGGCAAGTTCATTGCAAATCTATTTCTTGAACTCGCCGTGTCTCCTAAATCATAATGAAGCTTTCACAAATTACAACAGCAATTAATTATCCGGGCTTCGTATGACTGATTAAATGGCTTTAAAAAAGAGTTATGTTTGATAATATATAACTGATAGTATGCTATGTTCTCGATCAAAATATTTAACTCTCAAAACACAGTTAACTGGATATATACTAAACTCGTTATATACAAGGACGTACGGCTAAAAACCTGACCTCGGAACCACTAAGTATACATACATATATAAGTACACACAAGTACACGCATACGCGTACACATACACAAGCGCGCGCATTCACGCACACACACACACATTATAGAATATCCTTTCTCCTATTTGCATGGAATAAACATTTCTGATGGTAGAATCAAATTGTAACATAACCACAAACTTCAAAAGTCTTGGTCATGATCAGCACAAACGAAACCGGTAGACTGCGTAAATATATCATTTCTTATATATATATGTTCATCTAATTGTATATATCTATCGTTACTTTTCATAAAAAGCCTTTACATTTTTTGATTTCCAATGTGCACTTTCACTTATTTTTCTTCTTACTTTTCCCTTACATTTCCACGTGTAGTTTCTATTTTGTTTTTGTAACATATTTCTATTATATATATATATATATATATATATATGTATATATATAAATTTCATGGAATCTTTTTAATATACATATATATATATATATATATATATATATATATATATATATATATATATATATATATATATATATATATATATATATATATATGTATATATATATATATATGCATGTGTGCATGTGTGTGTATGTGAGTATGTGTGTGTGTATACTAGTATAGAAGTATTTGAATATGATCAGAGATATGCATGATTAACCGCATATGTTGGTAAGATTGTTTGTTCCACAGGAAATGTTCACAAGTTGCTTTACTGAGGATCGGATGCCAACAATTTTCCTTACGTTAATTAATGATATTAAAACCCGAAAGGGAGTTACAAAAACAAAAACAAAAACAAAAAAAGCATAAAACGCTGTCAATACCACCCAGCTGGTATTATACTATTACTAAAGTTACCATCGTAGGAACAATCTTATACTCTGTTTTGAAAGCCTTTGAGCAGGTTAAATAAAAATAGCAATTTGTGAAATCATTGGAGAAATGAAAAATATCTGGTATGGAGTGATGTCGGTGGCGATATAATTAATATAGTAACCCAAGAAATTTCCCTTAATTAAAAGTACATACCTGGTGCGGAGTAAAATTCAATAGTTAATTAATGTCAAGCACAACAGAGAATATAACATTAAATGTAAATATATTAAGGGTAATTAGTAATATAATGTAGGTAAGCATGTGAGAAAGTACGTTCTTATAGTTGATAGTAATGTATCGTTTCCGGAGATGTTTTGCTATTATTAGCCCTCGTCAGCGGTGTATAGTCTTACAGTTACAGACAAATCTAACAAGACTTATGCAACGATGTATAATACATATATATATATATATATATATATATATATATATATATATATATATATATATATATATATATATATATACAAGAATAAGGGCAGAGAATCGTCAATTAATAATAGAATTAATAATTAACAATTTTGCCAAGTAGTTCAGTATGAAAAAAACCTTTATCGGTAGAACTATTTATCATCATAAATATACAGGGATTAGCAATTGAGTTGCTTCTCCAACATACTGAAAATTCAGAAATAGCAGTCAAAGAACTACTGATTCCAAACTACAAATTTTTCTCCAAAGCGGATGGCGATATTTATGGCACACATATATATGTGTATATATATATATATATATATATATATATATATATATATATATATATATACACACGCTCACACACATAAAATAAATATACGTATGTATACATGCATGTCTGTATATATAGATATATATGTACGTGTTGTTTGCGTGTATATATCTATATTTGTATACGTACACAAACACACTCACTCAGACACATGCACACGTATACACACACATGCACACACACATAAATATATATACCCACACTCGTACACACACGTACACACACGTGTACACACGCACACACATGTATATATATATATATATATATATATATATATATATATATATATATATATATATATATATATATATATATATATATATATATATATATATGGTGAAGGCACATGCCTCAGTGGTGACAGCGACGGGGTTCACAATAATGAGATAGTGAGTTCGATTCCCGGACCGGGCTATGTGCTGTGTTCTAGAGCAATGTACTTTATTTCATGTTGCTCCAGTTTACTCATCTGTAGAAATGAGTCGCGACGTCACTGGTGCCAAGCTGTATCGGCCCCTTTGCCTTTCTCTTGGATAACATCGGTGGCGCAGAGACAGGGAGGCCGTTATAGGTGACTGCTGGTCTTCCATAAACAACCTTTCCCGGACTTGCGCCTCGGAAGGGAACTTTCTAGGTGCAATCCCATGACAAAAGGGTGTCTTCACTCTTTTACAGACAGACACACACACACACACACACACAAAGGATATGATATGATATGATATAATACGATGTAATATGACATTTTCATGAGTGAATATTAGGATATTAAGTATCCTTATGACTAGGATTAATAAACCAGAGGCATAAATGCGCACAAATAATAAACCTGGTGATCAAATTCTTGAAATAATGATACAGGAAATAAATGTTGATTAACAAATACTGCAATTAAACTTACGTGGAGTAATCACCATTATTGTTTTTCTGATTAGTTATGGTCAACAGCTAGAAGGAAGACAATCCAACGGAGTCTATATATATTAAAATAAATTACTCATACACTGTTGTCATATTTGAAAGTGTCTCATTACTTGTAAGTACGAAATTACATCGCCATACGTGTATGCCTCATTGGATCTCATCAGTGAAGCATGGTTTATCCATTTATGACTGTGACCCACGCGTACTTTAATTGTGAGTGTTAATGGCCTTCTTAGTCCTGAGGTCCGTGTTCATTGAGGAGATATATATCCAAATATTTTCCACATAGTCTTTTTCTTTATCTAGAAAAACATTTCCAATACATTTTTTTCTTTTTGAAATTAAAGTTGGGATTACGCTGTCGTATGGTCATCTGTGAGAATAGGGGAATCCTTCGTTGTATACCAGTAGCTAAAGCAACAAGAGAACGTTAAATAGTTTGGATAGTTTATAAAAGCAAGGACAAATATTTGCACATGACAATAACAAAACTATAAAAAATCAAAACAAAAAGACCCAAGCTCTTTATCACCAATCTTGGAGTATACCATTACAATTTTCATTGAGATTTTGAGATTTTGATTTTTCAATTTTCTGCCTGTATGTTATTTTAAATTTAAATAAGTTATTACCTCTTTTGCATGAAGTATCAGATATATATATATATATACATATATATATATATATATATATATATATTTTAACGCGTTCCTTGTGATTTTCAATACAGATATTTAACACATTCTTGGTAATTCTACAGAATCTCATTAAATGTTCCATGTATAATGTAGCCAAATGGATGAAGAATACATTGAAGTCAAGTCTATAGTTTATTTTATCGCTGTCTTGTCAGTTGAAATATATTCTCAACAAATCAACTTATTGTTAAGTATTAAGATGCGTGAGTACAATGAAATAAAATATTCCGTGCTTGATTAATATTTTTGTTTCCATCTCATAAAATAATACTACATCAATGTGTAGTGCACGTGTTTCTATGCTTTCGACACGCGCGCGCGTACACACACTCAAACACACAGATATATATATTTACATACACACACACACACAAACACACAACTATATATATATATATATATATATATATATATATATATATATATATATATATATATATATAAATATATATATATATATATATATATATATATATATATATATATATACGCATACATGCACACACACACACACATATATATACATATATACGAATATATATATATATATATATATTTATATACATACATACACATACACATACATACACATATACATATATATATATATATGTGTGTGCATGCATATACATGTATATATATTATATATATATATATATATATAAATATATATATACATACATATACATATACATACATATATATATATATATATATATATATATATATATATATATATATATATATATATATATATATATATATACATATATATGTATACACACACACACACACAAGCACACACACAAGCACACACACACACACACACACACACACACACACACACACATATATATATCAACGTGTTTATGTATGTGTGTGTGAGTATACGTGTTGTGTGGATACACTACATTATTTTATTAACTTACATTTGGCTTTTTCCAAACATTTCTCATCTTATAGATTTGTTTTTGCTCTTCTTCAGGCCATTTAATTTCTATCAGAGAAAGATGTTCTCTAGAGTCATAAATAATTTTTAACTGTCAGCTCAATAGAGAATTTGATAGAAATAATTTGAAAATCTGAGGTATTTGAGTGTGTTTAATGCGCAAAAGTATCTATGAATTAAAATGGTACATGCGCGCACACACACACGCACACAAGGAACGTAGAATAATCTCGCTAACTCTATTTTCCCCCTTTGTATGTATGTATATATATATATATATACATCTTTACACACACATATATATATATATATATACTTTTACTTATATATATATACATATATATATATATATATATATATATATATACATATATATATATATGTATATATATATATATATATATATATATATATATATATATATATATATATATATATATATATATACATACACACATATATATATATATACATACGCATATATATATACATTTACATATATATATATGTATATATATGTATATATATATATATATATATATATATATATATATATATATATATATATATATATGCATTTGCATATATATGCGTACATATATACATACATGTACACGTATATATATAGATAGATTTTTATGATCACCTCCTATGTATGGCCCACGCTACTAAAAGTTTCACGCACATGGATTCCATGTACGTTCTTACGCTCTTCAGGCAGCCTAAAGAACGTACATGGTTCCGTGTGTGTGAAACTTTTAGTAGCGTGGGCCATACATCTGAGCTGGTCATAACAAACAATATTTACTCTCGTTAGATGGAGTGCCTTTTTTGTTGAACCTGGAAATACGGACCAATTTGTACTCAGAAATGAAAGAGTTGGAAGAAACACCACCAAAAATTCTGTCGGGCTTGTTGCCCTTAAACCCCTTTTTTTATATACGTCGCAAATTTTGGCACACGATCAGTAATTTCAGGGAAGGGGGGAAAGTCGATTACACCCATCCAGTTCATAACTGGTACTGATTTTATCGACCCCGCAAGCAATTTTCCTCTATGTACTAACGATTGTGCTAGCAGACTACAAAAATTTCAACAAATTTACTTTCTTCTTCTTCTTCTTCTTCT
>NC_142938.1:72824565-72832065 GCF_046866305.1 Octopus bimaculoides | reverse complement strand
ATTCTGCCTGCTCGCCATCTTAATATAATGATGGTTTCAAATTCTGACACAAGGGCAACAATTTGGGGGCAGGGGATAAGTTGACTACATCGACCCCCGGTTTGTAACTGGTGCTTATTTTATCGATTTCGAAAGGATTAAAAGCAAAGTCGACCCCGGCGGAATTTGAACTCAGAACATAGCGACGAGCGAAAAACCACTAAGCATTTCGTCGTATTCCGGCTCTCTATGCCCTGAGTTCAAATCGCACCATGTGCGTTCGCTCCTATGTATACATAGATGTGTGCATGTGTGCGTGCGTGAGAAGGAAAGAGAGAGAGAGGGGGGGGGGAATTTGTGCGCATATATATGATGAATTACCTTGTCGTGAAAGGCAAATGAGGTTTCACTAAAATAAAGCGTTAATCACGTGGTATGGACACGAATGTGTCTCTTGTTAGCCTACTCGAGCTCTGCAAAACTTTTGACAATGAGTTGAGCACTCTTTGAGTGCTATTGAATCATTTACTACGTGTTTTCTGGAGCGGATGGCAAGGCCTGCTTTGCTTCGTAACACAAAACCGCAATGACAGGTGAGGTTTCCATCTAGAAGAGCAACGTTTTGCTAGCTTGCCTTCATGCTTCCACGATGTTGGTCCCGGTGGTCCAACCAACGAAAATTTCTATCAATGAGAACTTCAGGAGTGGCTGTGTGGTAAGTAGCTTGCTTATCAACCACATGGTTCTGGGTTCAGTCCCACTGCGTGGGACCTTAGGCAAGTGTCTTCTACTTTAGCTTTGGGCCGACCAAAGCCTTGTGAATGGATTTGGTCGACGGAAACTGAAAGAAGCCTGTCGTATATATATATATATATATATATATATATATATATATATATATATATATATATATATATATATATATATATATATATATATATATATATATATATATATATATATATATATATCTGTGTGTGTGTATCTATGTATATGTTTGTGTGTCTGTGTTTGTTTCTCCAACATCGCTTGACAACTGATGCTGGTGTATTTGCCTCCCCGTAACTTACCGGTTCGGCAAAAAAAAAAAATAAATGAATAAAAAAAACCATAGAATAAGTACTAGGGTACTGAAACAGACGATAAAATAAGTATTGTGAACTGAAACAAATAAAAGAATCTACATATACATACATACATACATACATACATACATACATACATACATACATATATATATATATATATATATATATATATATATATATACATATATACATATATATATATACATATATATATATATACATACATATATATATATATATATATATATATATATATATATATATGTATATATATATATACATATATATATATATATATATATATATATATATATATATATATATATATACATATATATATATACATGTATATATATATACATACATATATATATATATATATATATATACATATATATATATATATACATATATATATACATATATATATATATATATATATATATATATATACATATATATATATATATATATATATATATATATATATATATATATATATATATATATATATATATATATATATATATATATATATATATATAATTATATTAATAATATACATATACGTATATGTGCACACACACACACACATATATACGTATGAAGAGGTATTAAAAAACAGAGATTGTTTCAAAACACCGACTGCACTTCACTGCAAAGAAATATATTGTGAAACGGTGCAATGCGTGTAAAAAATAAATGACACCTCTGTCTGTGTAAATGTCTAAATAGTTTTCATTGCGATCATAAACCGTTCACATAAACTACGGTAATGAAGTAGCGAAAGTGCTAAGATTTTATAGCAATTCTTCTGTTAGTGCAGTTCACTGAGTGCGTTTTTCTATCTCTGTACAAAACGTACAGACAAACTTCTAATCGTTGTGTCAAGATTTTTCGGTTACATACGAAAGAAAATCATTCTTATATTGTTATATAAAGAAAAGAAAAACATAGCTACCACCTATTAAATTTTTTCTACGCAAATTATATGCCTAAGTATAATATTTGGATTTTTTTTTGAATTGTGCATTAGACGTATTTCTAACAACTGCATATGTCCTTGATGGTGTTTTCGTAAAATATTCTTCAGTACTTTTGACGGGTTAGGAAATGCTTTTGTTTTTAACTAAGACAATTCTAGCTTTTATCTTATATTTCTTTATCTTACTTGTTTCCGTCATCATTGGACTGTGGCCATACTGAGGCACCACCCTGAAGGCTTTTAGTCGAGCGAAGTGACCTCAAAGCATATATTTTTATACATTTTAAATCTAGTTCGGTTAAAGAGATCGAAAGAATAAGTATTCTATCGATATATTTTTCTTAACCGCTAAGTTTCGAGGAGGCATAAAATAACCAACACCCGTTGTCAAGCGGTGGTGGGGGAAAACACAAACGCACACACGCACACACACACACACACACACACACACACACACACACACACACACACACACACACACACACACACACACATATATACATACATACCAGGTGAGCTTTTTTCAATTTCCATTTACCAAATCGACTCACAATGCTTTAGTCGGCCCGTGACCATAATAAAAAACACTCGTTCAAGTTTCCACACATTGGTACTAAATTCGGAACTATAGAGTTTCGGAGCAAACTTTTTACCACGACGCCACAGCTAAAACGATTGAATAATATTTTGATGGAAATGACGTGGAGAATCCAGTATCGATCTCAGCACCACTCATAAGCTAAGCGTACGCCTTACGATTTGAGCTAATTCCCTGTGCAAAGCCATAGTTTTTTTATGTGTTGCTTTGTGCAGTTTTGTATATCAGCATGTTCATTTTTAAAACATTTTAATAATAAATATGGCTGCGAGGTGGCAGATTCGTTAGCATGTTGGACGAAACGCTTAGCGGTAATTAGCCCGTCACTACGTTCCGAGTTCAAATTCCGTCGAGATCGATTTTACCTTTCATGATTTCGGGGTCGATAAATTAAGTAACAGTGAAACACTGGGGTCGATGTAATCGACCGGTCCCCTCCCCACAAATCTGAGGCTTGTGTTTCCAGTAGAAAGGATTATTTTCATGACTAAAAAGGTAGCTAGCTGGCAGAGTGGTTAGCACGCTGGAGGAAATGCTTAGCGGTATTTCGCCCGTCGCCATGTTCTGAGTTCACATTCCGGTTAGGTTGACTTTGCCTTTCATCCTTTCGGGGTCAATAAACTAAGTACCAGACAAGTACTGGGGTCGATGTGATCGACTATCCACCTCCCCTCAAATTCCAGGCGTGGTGCCTATAGTAGAAAAGATTATTTTGATAATTAATAACTTATTGCAAAATTGATTATCTCTTAAATATTCTTTAATCGATATTCTTAAGTAAGTCTGTTATACATTTGGAAGACAAGTTACTCCGTTCTTATGCATGAACCCTAGTTTTTTTTTTTTTTTTGAGTGGGCAATGTATACCGATCTTTAAGCAAGTAGTAATTCAAAATATAATTTAAGTTCACTGATTTGAGACGTTCAGCAGTTGTTTGGTATAAGCATGATCTTGTTACCAGCTCAAATAGGCTTGAAGCATATTTGAATCAATGAGAAATCTATTCCCAGTATTCTGACATAGAGAAAATTTTCCGTGCTGTAGACAAATGGATGTAAAGAGATCAAGTTAGTTCGAAGACCCCTTCCTCGTCCCAAGACTGATGGATTTCGGAGTGGTTATCTCCTCTTTAGTATCAGATGCCGAAAAGGGAGGCGCTATAAACTGACAAAAGGCAGGCCTCTCTGACATTCCGGTCAATGTCCAGTGATTGTTTGCGCTTTCATCCTTTCGGTGTCGATAAATTAAGTATCAGTTGCGTACTGGGGTCGATCTAATCGACTTCCCCCACCCCACCAAAAAATTTCGGACCTTTTGCCTGGAGTAGAAAAGAATATATTCCCAGACTTGAGCCAATCAGATCACGCCACAAAACAACAAGAGTTATATTTTGGGTACTGCGTCTTCCGTAGGCCAGCTAATTGAACGAAGCCAAGGACCCTGGTTTGTTTTGCTAAAAAGCGAACATTATTGCTTCTCTGTTAAGAGATAAGGCACACAGACAGATAAAGAATGACTATAGTGACACTCCAGGTAGCGTTAGAGAAGGGAGACGTTTCCAAGGCGAGGCACACGTGGTTGATAATGCACATACACATGTATTTAACATGCAGATAATTCAAAATACAATATCAGTGTGATAGGTTAAATATACACCAGTTTTGACAAGAAGAGTAGACAAACAATATTCTTGCAGGCACAGCGTTTCTAGATGCGTGTGTATGAAAATATATATGCATATATATACACGTACGAGGAGGTGCTGAAAAGTTCCAGCCCTAAGATATCGCGAAAGACCTAGTTGGAGTCCAAACGTCCAATTTCTTTTACATGGCTTAGAAAAACTGAAAGACGTTACAATAAGTGTGTGAATCTGAGAGGAGAATATGTTGAATGAAATCATAATTAACTGATCCTCCTGTATTTTATTTTACCCAAAGCTAAGAGCTTTTCAGCACCTCTACATATGTAGGTGCAGAGTCTTTTCCTACGCGAATACACAGTAATAAACATATACATGTATATTAAATTCAGAGTTGGCATTGTTGTTCTGCTAAAAACCAAGGTAAAAAAAACGACATCTATGTTTTATGCACAGACTCCCCCTTCCTCCTATCTCTCAAATACATCTTCTGTGTGTATATATGTATATATGAGTATATATATATATATATATATATATATATATATATATATATATGCATATATGTTTATATATGCATATATGTTTATATATGTATAAATGTGTATATATTTATACATTTTATATATGTGTGTATACGGATATATACATATGTATGTGTGTATATATATGTATATATATATATGTATATATAAGTATATATATATATATATACATATATATATGTATATATGTATATACATATATATATGTATGTATATACATATATATATATATATATATATATATATATATATATATATATATATATATATATATATATATATATATATATATATGTTTATAAAGTTCGTCACCTTTCAATAAGAAGAGCATATCTATTGAGCAAATTATATTGCATGGAATAAATTATCGTTGTGACATCATTCTTCATGAGAGTAGGAAGGAAACATTTATTGTAATATGATTAAATGTTGACAGAATCCCTATAAGATAGGCTACATGTAAACACCGAATGCCTAATGTTTGTTGTTAGTCATATGATCGATGTTTTAGCTGATTGTTTCGGGTTGATGCCAAAAAAGAAAAAAAAAAGAGAAAAATGGAGGAAAAAAAAAACTCAGCATCTGTAATAGGTGGACGTAAAGAAATGGAAAATGAAAAACGAAATAGAAGAAAAAAGATGCGAAAAAAAATTTTGTGATATAAGACTATATGGCAATGATATGCATATTAAAACATAACCGATTTCCATTAACAGCTGCTTACGTTAATGCCTAGGCAAATGTAATAAGTTTTATACAGATGAAGCACGCATACACACATGCACATCATGGTGCGCTCTTCATTACATACATATGCATATATATATATATATATATATATATATATATATATATATATATATATATATATATATATATATAAGTAGATATATGTATATGCATGCACACGTACATGCACATGAACATACATGATCGTGCGCACATGCAAACACATATATATGCATATGTATGTAAATATATAAACAGATATACGTGGAAGTAGGCATGTTAATAGGTACACACATTCATATGCATTGATATATGTCATCATAAATGTATTAAAAAATGTTTTTCGTGTACGTGCTTGAGAAGAAGAACAACATATTTGGACCCTTTCACGTGTATATATTATGTGTGTAAGTGTGTGTGTTTATAAATAGATGTGTCTAAATACATACATATAATAATACATATATAAATATATATATAACATCTCCGTGTGTATATATATTATAAACATATCACATATGTACGATATATATATATATATATATATATATATATATATATATATATATATATATATTTGCATATACTGACATGTGCATGCTTATACACACACACGAAGAAAATACACGGAAGGGGAATTGAAAGGAAATGAAAGGCAAAAAAGATACAATAGATGACGTTTGTTGCAAATATATGTACACGAATTCGCATGGAATTCTTAATAAGCAAATACGCCAATACACTAAGTCACACAGACATACTGTTATGTATGGGGTGTAGAACAGCGTGTATATACAATTTATACACATTTAATCACGAGAAAATTTAATGCATCTTGTCTTTTTTCTATTTTTTTTTGTGTGTGTAAAACTCCGCACATATGATGATCGTGATAAAAACACCTGCATGTACATTTAAACACTACTCCTCTGGGCGAGTTTCATATGATGCTAAGATTTCCTTAAATTCCATGGATTTTATGGCGGGAAAAAATAGCCAAAACATAAATTATGCAATACTGTATATAAAACATGAAGCATAAATATGTTTGTGTTTGTACATGTGTGTTTGTTCTGTGTATTAAGATGTATATATAATGTATGTGTGTGAGTGTTCATTTGAAAATACGCCATATAAATATATACATGCATATTTATATGACATATATTCAAATCAATACACACTCCTGCATACACACACACACATATATAAATAAATATATATATGTATGTGTATGTGTATATATATATATATACTTATACATGTGTATATGTACACCTGTATATATATATATATATATATATATATATATATATATATATATATATATATATATATATGTATATATATATATATATATATATATATATATATATATATATATATATATATATATATATATATATATATATTTATATATTTATATGTGTATATATGTACATATACATCTGAGTGTGTTTGTGCGTGTGTGTGTGTGTGCTTGTGTGCGTATGCAGGTACAGAATAGTCAAATGGTTAAGACGTTCATTTTGCAGCCAAAATACTTGACGTCTCTCCTATAGCCTATCTTAGGGGGGCGAAGGTAACTAGATGGAACCTGTACAGAAGTTCATCAGATGGATTGTATACTTAATTCAAAAGTTACAGGCATTAGTGCTCGCTGACTCTGTTTCATAATTACGTTATTGACTCATGGACGATGAACGAAATGGGAAACTTGATAACATCATGTGCGGGATTCGGAAGCTGCGTCTACAGTCAAACAAATGCCTCTGCTAACAACTACACCAAAATGGCCTCACAATTCAAGGCCACCAACTTTGGTGATCTTACATTGTGTAACATTACGGTCATGCTAGTTACCTGTCAACCGAATATTTTTCGAAACAGTATTCAAGGAATATATCATAATATAGTTCATCACATGATTTCA
>NC_142938.1:72814565-72819565 GCF_046866305.1 Octopus bimaculoides | reverse complement strand
ACACACACAAATATATATATATATATATATATATATACATTCACGCACCTCACACGTAACTCTACCGTACTGTATATTGTATTATGTGTGCATTTGTACCGAGTTGTATCTATACAGTATGCATACACACCCACGATGCACACACTCCCGATACACATACGCGCACTCACACACACACACACACACACACACACACACACACACACACACATGTACCACAATGGTATTATTCCGCAACAAACAACGCATAAAATCGTTTAAAATATCTACGGAATGAAATGGAATCTATCATCTCCCATATATAACAATAGTCATGTTATTCGTGAGGCAAGAGACTAGGACATTGTGATTATAAATTATACAAGCTACATAAGAACACACACATACACACACACATTTATTACAGAATTTATCTTCTTTGTTACTCCACAATGCACTTGTCCAGTGCTTTATTTCTTATATCGGGAATGTGACATCAGCGTATGTAGTTCTTTGTAATGACAAAAAAGTATAGAGTAGAATTTGCAGAATTACTAAGCTGAATTATATTGTACTCGTATTGCTGCGAAATAATTGTACAGACGGATTATATCTTCGATTCCACACATAATGTAGTTAACATCCTGTCTTAAAGATATAAACTATAGGAAATAACTGTCAAGGTAGAACAGGTGATAAGTGTATCACATGGAATAAAGTATTCAAAGATGTTCTCTCGTATAATGGTGCCATCCCGTACCACTTATGTGAACTTTACTCCATCTCAAGTATAAAGCGCTTCAGAAGAAATATCTTTTCCAAAGAAATTTTGCTTGTTATATTTTTGTATAAATTTCTAAAATCCTTTTAGTTTTCAAAATAACTGTGAAATTCCCACGATTGTTCTGTTGTATATACTCATTCATGTTTTCTTAGACACATGTTGAGAGGCAATGAAATACATACCGGCTAAGAGAATCGTATACAAAACTCACACACAGACAAAATGCCCACATATATTCATATGAAAGGACATCTAAACATCTATACAAATGATGTATTGAAATGTGTTTCTTCAGGAAGGAATTAGTGTTTACTTTAGAATGTGTTTGTGCCCAGACGTATATACAAAACTAACAGAAGATGCAATGCATGCCACTATGTGTTCGAAGTTTACACTATCAACAAACTGAACGAAATTGAAGACAGCATCTAAATCCTAAATATAATAAAAGAAGGTAGTGACACGCTATAAATTTATTAATAAAACAATATATAAGTTTTTATATATATATATATATATATATATATATATATAACTTAGAACTTAAAAATATTTCGTTGGTATATGTAAGTGTGTGGCGCAAAGTGTCTATCTTCATTGTAAATATTGAAGATAATATATAATTTCAAGGCTTCCTTAACGATATTAAGATGAAATTCATACACTACTGTTATAAAGGATTTCGATGACTCTTTCAAAATTCTCATTGTTCTGTACGATCTGAAATAAATCTCATCATATTGAAACTAAATTACCTCAACGAATGGATGAAAATCGCCAATTACAAACTTACGAACCGATCTAAACGTCAAATATGGTTTGCATAAAGATTACGTAAGAGGTATCAGATATGCAATAAGATGACAAAATACACGTCTTTCAATAGATTTTTAAGAAACTTCTCAAGAAAAAACTCACACTGTCCCCATCAGCTATTACTTGATATCTTTTTAGGGTCTGCTTCTGGTTTAGTTCTCCATTGCTGATACGTACTCGTATATCACATCCTGATTATGCGTACAAAATGCAACTAGCAATTTGATCATGTATGATACATCATATCTTATACCAAATGGCTGGTAACCATTAGATAAAACACCTCTTTTTAAGACCGTAAATTTAACCTTCCTCTTTCTCGTTATAATATGATGGGGCTGTTTCGACAAGCGATGCCCTTGCATAATGCTTTTTAAAGTGAGGAGAGGTCTTGCACTCAACCAGTCCCATTCCCTGAACAACGAAGACAGATGCCGCAAAAGAACTAGTCCAAATTACCGGGTGCCACCGTGTGGCAATTTTTATATTTGGGTTTTCCTTTTCCTGCACTGATGGCCTGACAACCATTAAGAGTCACTCACTCAGAGTAATGTAGTACACAACACCTACATTTTTTATTCCAATGGTTCGTTGCTTGCTAAACATGGGCTGGCCCGTTTTTGGAAACGTCTCAATCTTCTGCACAGCCATCGTGCTTTCTACACCAAAGTCGATAACTACTGAATGAACTACCGCTATTCAGGGGAAATAACTGGACCAGCATTAGATGGCCGTAGACTTTAATTAGTTCATCCATCATTTAATACATGTTTTCATCCTGCAGACTGTCTAATCTCTCTCTCTCTCTCTCTCTCTCGCTCTCTCACACACATCGGGATCATAGAGCTTGAGTATGCAGTATAAAAAAGTCTTAAAGACCTTAAGAAAGATATAAATGTTTAAGAAATCTTAGAGGCATTATGAATGATATAAATGCTGTATTCTTGAACTTCAGCTTGTATATCTTTATTATATTTAACCTTTTGTTGTAACTGAACATTATTATTAAATTTAGTACAGAGATCATTAAAGATTATATTTTTGTTTCAATGCTTCAGGGTTTTCTTACATTATAGAAATTTATAAAACTTTTAATATAACAGCGTAATCGTAATAACGTAAGCTAAGCATATATATATATATATATATATATATATATATATATATATATATATATATATATATATATATATATGTATATATATATATATATATATATATATATATATATATATATATATATATATATATATATATATATATATATATATATATAGATATATATACATACATTTATATATATGCATATATACTTATATATATATATACATACATATATATATGTACATATATACATATATATATATATATATATATATATATATATATATATATATATATATATATATATATATATATATATATATATATACACACATATATATGTACTGTGTATACACAGACACACACACACACACATATAATAGAATATGACTAGAGTGAATGGAAGGGTAAAGTTTTTTACATACCAAACTATATACTTACATACATAATGTAATGAACACAGGTATTTCAATTAATATTGCACTATTGTTTAAAAAAGCAGATTAACGACTATTTTTGATTACAAAGGAAGTAAAATTAATGCTGGAAGCCTAAACATTAATTTAATTTGAAATAGAATGAAATGTGTGACGTGACTAGTGTTTCGTTAAACAGTTTCGATCTTACTTGATCTCATCAGTGAATCATCGATATTCCCTATAAACGTAGCACAAATCGGTAAGTTGATCACGACCGACTATTTTTTACCGTATATTTCTTTTAGACGTTAGATTCCGGGCTTATTGGGTCACCGCCTTGAGTTTTTAGTCGAAGGAATCGACCCCATACCTTTTTTTAAGCCTGGTCCTTATTCGCTCACTCTTTTTCGTCGAACCGCTAAATTACTGGGGCGTAAACACTCCAACACCGGTTGTCAAGTGGTGATGGGTGAGGGAAACTCACACACATTGGTATATATATATATATATATATATATATATATATATATATGTATGTATAAGTATATATATACGACGGGCTTCTTTTAGTTGCCGTCTACCAAATTCACTCACAAGGCATTGGTCGGCCGGAGGCTATAGTAGAAGACACTCTCCCAGGGAACCACGTCGTGGGACTGAACCTGGAACCACTAGGCTGAGAAGCAAGTTTCTTACCACACAGCCACTATTGCGCTTATGGAATTCCTTATGGAATTACTTAAAGAAATGATACGAGAGAAGTCGCCATTTTGTATCGTCGCAGGATTGTGCTCAAACTAAAGAAAATGTTAGTCTTCGGTCAACGAAGTACGTCCACTTATGGTGCTTCCATAAACTAAAAATTGGAGCTAGAACAGCCCCGATATGACGTCTAGCTATAGAAGGAACATATGTTTAGTTTTGGTTGTTGTTGGCACTCCGTCGACGTCGAAGGTTGCAGTTGATTTGATGAACGGAACAGCCTGTTCGTGAAATTAACGTGTAAGTGGCTGAGCACTCCACAGACACGTGTACCTTTAACTTAGTTCTCGGTGAGATTCAGCGTGACACAGTGTGACAAGGCTGGCTCTTTGAATTACAGGCACAACAGAAACAGGAAATAAGAGTGAGAGAAAGTTGTGGTGAAAGAGTACAGCAGGGTTCGCCACCATCCCCCTGCCGGAGCCTCGTGGATCTTTAGGTGTTTTCGCTCAATAAACACTCACAACACCCGGTCTGGGAATCGAAACCGCGATCCTATGACCGCGAGTCCGCTGCCCTAACCCCTGGACCATTGCGCCTCCACATGTTTTAGTTTAGCCATAGATAAACTGTATCTAGACAAACTATGCGTGGCCGTCTCTGACATTACGATTCTTTTTACTTCCTTTGTGTAATGGAAAGTGCTGTGTTCATGGTCTTAGCAAAACCTCTCCTAGGCTGGTGAGTTTGATGCTGCTACTACCTCTTGCGTCTTCGCAAATCAACACCCTCGATAAAGATTTGAGCAGGGAGAGAATTCTAGAAGCAAAATGCTCTGGGAAGAAAAGACTGGAATTAAGGATTAGAGCGGACATAACGATTAGATTGGTTGAGTGGTGGTTGCAATACAATAGAGGTGGAAAAAGAGGAGAAAGAAGACACATACGCCTGTTGCTATGGGGAGAAATACCAACAACAGGAATGACAAGCAGAACAACAATATCATTAAGAAAACAATATATATATATATATATATATATATCAACCACTGTACGCGCTATGTTGTTGCTTGACCTCCTGGAAATAGCAGCAAAGTATTCCACAAAAGTCACACTTTCCGAATAAGGAATAAGACTCGTCGAATAATGTGATTCAAGGTTTCTGGTTGAACAGGATGGCCACGGTTAGATAGGCAT
>NC_142938.1:72802065-72809565 GCF_046866305.1 Octopus bimaculoides | reverse complement strand
AAGAAAATTCTAACTGGGCTTCACCTGCAAAGTCATGCGCTGTTAATCTTGATATGAGATCACCATGTCACGCTCATGTGATGCATATGCCTGGTGTACCCTTATCAGATGAGTAGTGATGCTGGGTATACTAGGCTTCATATATTTGTACCCCAGTGTAATAATAGCAGCCCAAGATCAATGCCTACTTACAAGGAGCCTACCAGGCCAATACATTAAAGAACGGCAGTAGCCCAACATGCCCCATGATAAAAACTGGTGGGAACACAAACCACCTCCAGTGCTTGAAAATGATCACATCTCACTCCTCTGGAACTTCCCTGTTCAAACTGACAGAAAGACAGACGCGAATAGGCCAAAGATTATATTGAAAGACTTCAGAGAGACATCAATGATCTGTGAATAAGTAGCAATTATAGGTATGTATATGCATATGGTTTATGGATGAGAGACAGCTTTTCTCCGTATAGAATACATTTCGTAGTGCTCAAGAGATTTAAACTTCAGCAGGTAGAGGAATAAATGTAAGGATAAGCAAGTTAGCCTAATAGATATACAAAAATTATCAAATATATTTAATACAAAAACGTACATATGTTTATATATAAATAGGCCTGACTTACACAGAATAGAAATAATATCAGGAATTAAAGGGGTTGAATAACAATTTTACGAGTTTGGATCTTGGTGGTCCAGAAGGATGATTATAAATTGATTCCATCATCGAATAATACCAGCTTCCGTCTTCAGGGAAGAATTTTACATTTGAAGTGTTGACAGAAAGGAGAAGCCACAAAAGGAATAGCTCATATAAAAACTTCGTATGGAGGACCCGACAAGTGACACATTTATGACATCGCACTTTGACGGTTAGTTCCAAGCAATTCAAGGGCAAAAAAATCGCAATCAAATACCTGCTGCATAAACGAAAATAGGAACAGAAACAATTGATGAAAAGAAACGTCACTAAAGGGTGGCAACTCCGTAAAAATAGGCAGAGTTACCCCTTAAATACAGAAATAGCGATAAATTGCGTATCGTACTAACAACTCGAGTCGATGGTTCAATGTGACTGCTATTGAAAACAATGCACAGGTATTTTTCGTCTTCTAATTTTTTTTTTATGATCCATCATCTTCATTAAGCTATTCCAGAAAATACCTTTTAAAAGTGCAGCGTTTATATATTGAATAAGTAACGACATATCTTAGAAGCGAGCCTCTGACATAAAACTAGGTTCGGGCGTTGTTTAATTAATAATGATAATGTCTACCGCGAAAACGGCATACATTCTTTCCTACTCTAGGCACAAGGCCCGAAATTTTGGGGGAGGGGGCCAGTCGATTAGATCGACCCCAGTACGCTACTGATATTTCATTTATCAACACTGAAAGGATGACAGGCAAAGTCGACCGCGGCGGAATTTGAACTCAGAATGTAAAGCCAGACGAAATACCGCTAAGCATTTCGCTCAGCGTGCTAACATTTCTGCCGGCTCGCCGCCCTGATAATGGCATACATTAAGAAAGATAATGATTCTCTGTGTAACAGCATTGATAGTTACAATGAGTAAAGTAGGGCTGATAATATGGAAAGGGATTATGATAAAGTGTATAGTGCTAGTACTAGTGATAATGAAAATGTAGTTCTTTGTGTTTAATACTAAGATGTTCCTGGCAGATCTCTGATCAAAGACTATTCTGTACATGGAGTACTACATTATATATAAATCATATAATCATTAAATATATTAGGGTGAAATTTGCATGTTTTGTAACGTCGTAGAAGATACAGCTTTAGTTCTGTATTGATAATTTAGAACATGGCTTGACGTCACTGGTAAATTTGAAAACGGAATTCTTGTTAATTATATTTTGCATCATGTTGATATTATATTTTGCATCGTACTTTACTTAACAGCATTAACACACCGTTAAATGTATTCTACAATAGGTTATCTGACCTTTGTCAAAGAAAATAATTCCTACTTGTATTGTAAATCCAATATTCATCTACGTAAATGAGTAACTTTCATTCCAACACACAAGGACATAGATATCTCTTGCATGTAATTATACAGAATCTAACAATTAATCCTACAGCTATATGAACATTAATTGAAGCCAACCTGTTGATATATTTGGTTACTTTCAACTAATGACATTTATTTTAGTTTTTAGCTACGCCACATGCTTCTTTCAAAATGCTTAATCATTATTATCCAATATAATAATAATAACAATTCCCTTCATAATTGAATTTATCTAACAGCTCCATGTCAAGTAAACAAATTTTTTTATTTATGAAAATCATATCCATAACCAATTTACATTCTACATATTACATCTAAATTTTAGATCAGGCAACCCAAATACCGCCAAGTTTTTGTAGTAATAGATCCGTTTTTACAATTTACTACGTTTGTCCATTGTACAAAACATTTATCGACAAACATAAATCTCGTTTACTTTTGTATCCCTCACCAATTGGCAAAGAATTTCAGCTTTAGCGCTAGTTACATAGGGATTTTCACGCCGGCCCTCACAACAGTAATGCCAAAATGACATTTCGCACTGTCCGTATTTTATGTAACAAAAATATGATATATTCAAACACGATATTCTCTTACTTACTTGATTCTTACACTAAAACTTATATCCACCTGTATTTAAATTCAATATCTAGAGTTATATTATTTGTTTGCACTCTACCCATATAGAAACATATAATTAGACAGACTCAACCAATACGTCTCCAACCTCTCATCACCTAATTGATTATATCATCGGTTTCACTTTGCCATTTTCTACTAATTACATTTTACCCACCTCCATTAATCTCACCATATCAAGCATAACCTTCCAATTTTAACTCCCAAATTATTCTGTATATTATAACACTATACGTTCGTAACGATTTTATAATTTATTTTATTTAAAAACCCAGATCAATTTAATTTTGTAAAGATGTTATCATTCTACGAATCAATTTAAATTGTTTTGTCTTTTAATATTATAAATTTCTTTTTTTACATTTTCTCCCAAATTAATAGTCATCTCTCTCACCCACTTAACTTAAACATAATACACCAAATATATATGCAAAACATATACATACATATATATGTATCCATATATATATATATATATATATATATATATATATATATATATATATATATATATATATATATATATATATATATTTATACACATATGCATATATAAATACACATATGTATATACATATATAATATACATATAGAGAAACTCCATCAAAACCTAGCTCGTCTTTCAAACCATCTAACTTTCATGTATACTTATATATCTATATATCTCTATCTATATATATGCATATATGCATGTATATATGTATATATAAGCATAGCTATATATATGTATATATAAGCATATATATATATATATATATATATATATATATATATATATATATAAGTGTATATATGAAGGTATGTATGTTGAAAAATATTCGTTGGAAATTAAAAATTAGCAAAAGATCTCTCAAAAAGCAGAATTTACTATTTATTCTGCTTTTCTTAAAGAGCCGAAACTGCTTGCTTAACAATTTCATTGTTCTATCAAGTATCCGTGAATCTATTTTCAAATATATACTTTGAGATAATTTTCAAATATAAGGAATTCTTTTTGAATATTAACATTGTATATGAAGATCTATCTACTTTGGTGCAGGCGTGGCTGTAAGAAGTTAACTTCCCAACCACACGGTCCCGAGTTCAGTTTCACTGCGTCACACCTTGAGCAATTGTCTTCTTTTATAGCCTTGGGCTGTATGCATACACCACGCACACACTACAACTGACCAACTCCTTTCTTCACCCCACCCCATTTTCACACATGCATACGTCAAGATCACCAGCATTCTCTCTCTCTCACACACACACACACACACACACACACACACGGCTCCTCGTTCTTCGATCACCGTTCTTTCTCCCCCTTTGTTATCTCCCCCTTTTCTTAGCTCTCCTGTGTAAACTTTCTAACTTCTGGTCAACAGAAGCCATGACAGTAATCATGATAGACCGTTGACCAACAGCATTCAATTTTTTTTCTCCGTGTTTTTCTCCTTGTTTTCTCCGTATTCTTTCTGTTGAAGAGCGTAGCTCGAAAAGTTAATAACTTTCCGTATTCCCGAGCGTCATACTAATACATCCTTTTGTTGTTTACACCACCTGTCCTCGGCTGTTATTTTTTTTTTCGTACATTCTCCCCCCTATATATATATATATATATATATATATATATATATATATATATATATATATATATATATATGTGTGTGTGTGTGCGTGTGTGTGTGTGTGTGTATGTGTGTGTGTGTGTGTGTATATGTGTGTGTGTGTGCTTTTGTTTGTGTTTGTGGCCCTCCCCCTGTATCACCACTTCATATTCGGTGTCGGCGTGCTTACGGTGTCGACTAGCTCCCTCCCTTCAAATTTCAGATCGTCTGCCAAAAGAGGAGAGGGTTGTTTTAGTACTAGTTTTACCATACACTTTGTAAATATTCCTAAGATTTACATTTTAAGGTGACTACCCGAAGCATTTATCATTTTTACAGACGTTGCACACTGCGAGATATTCACGTAATCTACTCTCGACTAGGCTTTACAAGAATTTTTTCAACTTTTGATTCCCATTCTATGACAAACTCGAGTAATTCTGAGCAGTATTTGATTCCACCATGGAAGGCATCCATCCATCCGTCCATCCATCCATCCACGCATCCATCCATCCATCCATCCATCTATCCATCAATCTATCCGTCTGTCTATCTATCTATCTATCTATCTATCTATCTATCTATCTATCTATCTACTGATTGTTATAATCTTTTACTTGTTTCAGCCATTTGACGGCGGCCATGCTGGAGCACCGTTTTTAGTCGAGCAAATCGATCCCAGGACTTATTCTTTGTAAGCCTATTACTTATTCTATCGGCCGTTGTGCAGAACCGCTAAGTTACGGGAACTTAAACACACCAGCATCGGTTGTCAAGCGATGTTGGGGGACAAACACCGACACACAAACATACACACACGCACACACACACACACAATGTATAAGTATGTGTGTGTGTGCGTTGATATGAGAAATTTCATATATACACGTATATGTGTGTGTCTCGTGCATTGTAGTTAGGCCTGCACAATAATAATCATCCTATACTTGTAAGCAAGGCGTGAGGGAGCTGAACATTTTTCCACCATCTCTCCTCACGGTCGAATGCACGTTTCAATACTTATTATTACAACAAAACGTTTGACGAAGTCCTATTCCTTGTCACTTTCAGATATATTTCTGTGTGAATGCTTGTTTGAAAGACAAAAATGTGGCTTTAAAATCTGCACCTGTCCCCTTTCTTTCACTTCATCTCTTTCGTCGCATTCTTCTCTTTCGTCTCATGCTCTTCTCTGTCTGTCTGTCTGTCTGCCTCTCTCATTCCCTCTTATCGTATTATCTTTCTGTCTTTCAATCCGAAACTCCCTTCCTGTATCTCGCACCCATTTTACTCTTACCTATTTTCCTTCTATTTTATTTATCTTTCATTCACAAACTAAAATGTTCTTCACCTGCCCGTTATCTTCTCTTTCACTGTTTTGTCATTTTCCATTGCATTTTACCCAGCCTTCAATTATCGTATCCTTCAACTTCTTCTTCTTCTTCTTCTTCTTCTTCTTCTTCTTCTTCTTCTTCTTCTTCTTCTTCTTCTTCTTCTTCTTCCTCTCCTTCCTCTTCTCCTTCCTCTTCTTCTTCCTCTCCTTCCTCTTCTCCTTCCTCTTCTTCTTCTTCTTCTTCTTCATCTTCTTCTTCTTCTTCTTCTTCTTCTTCTTCTTCTTCTTCTTCTTCTGTCTCCACCCTCCCCCTCCTCCTCCTTCTTCTTCTTCTCCCCCTCCTCCTTCTTCTCCTTCTACTTCTTCTTTTTCTTCTCCTCCTCCTCCCCCTTCTTCTTCTTCTTCTTTTTCTTCTTCTTCTTCTTCTTTTTCTTCTTCTTCTTCTTCTTCTTCTTCTTCTTCTTCTTCTTCTTCTTCTTCTTCTTCTTCTTCTTCTTCTTCTTCTATACTCTTTACTCCTGCTCGCTGTCCCAGCCAATACTTCTTTTACAGTTCATATCACATTGCTAGCATTCATAGAGATGCGATAACAATATATGATGAAGTTATACGTCGTAACACATTTTAAATACTTATCAATATATAGACATATTTCTTAAAATGGACATATTAACATATATTCATATACCACACCCATTTACACACTGACACACATACATATATATGTATATACTTCTATATTTACATATACTAATAAATATATAAACGTATAAAAATATATATAATTCGATGAGTATAAGAGATTCAAAGTTTGACATATATTTAAATATGGATACAGATGTAAACACATTTCTTGTGCACATGCTCTTTTACTTGTTTCAGTCATTTGACTGCGGCCGTGCTGGAGCACCGCCTTTAGTCGAGCAAATCTTACTTTGATTATGTTGAAACGACAAGATTTTATTTTGTACAAAGTTGTATAGTACCATTATTATTAAGACTCTAAAAAAATCCTTAATCCTGTAAAACAAATCTGTGTTATTTCATCATTTCTCTTTCTGTATGTATGTAATTATATATATGTATGTGTGTGTGTGTGTATGTATGTATGTATGTATATATGTGTGTGTGTGTGTGTGTGTGTCCGTGTGTGTATATATGTATATATATATATATATATATATGTGTGTGTGTGTGTGTGTGTGTGTGTGAAAATTTGATAATAATATGCAGTATTTGTTTGATGATATTTACTCTGTTTAATGAATTAATTCTTATAATGATCATTTGCTTATACATACATGCATACATACATACATACATACATATATACATACATACAAATATATGTGTATGTATATATATATATATATATATATATATATATATGTGTGTGTGTGTGTGTGTGTGTGTGTGTGTGTGTGTGTGTTTGTGTGTGTGTGTGTGTGTAAGAAATGAATCCACTTTAAAGATTAGATATCTATGAGTTATTAAGTGTTTAGCAGCCATGTTGCTCGCGTGGGTCAAGGCGTGCGGTGCCTTCATATCCTTCAATTTCGGTGACCCTGGATAACTGTCAGTACGATCGCAAGGGATAGGATCGACCAGTCTATCAACTCGAGTCCGTCCTATCAACTGTCGACGGACCGCTAAGTACCGCCCGTGGTGGCAAAAGGTTACGGGGAGTCAGAGTTCGATTCCGGAGCAGAAGCGTGTGAAACGGCTACTATATGCAAGGAAGGTTTCAGGCACACAAATTAGGCACTCCTGTCACAGGAAGATAGTGATAAAAAATAACATCTAATTATTACCCACTACGCGATATGCCCACGGGTATATGGCATAGTGGTTAAGAGCGTGGGCTACTAACCCCAAGATTCCGAGTTTGATTCCAACTGTGACGAATA
>NC_142938.1:72777065-72797065 GCF_046866305.1 Octopus bimaculoides | reverse complement strand
GCTTCTACCTTATAAACATTTCATCTTTTAATCGCAAGAGTGGGGACTCAAAAGTCCACCATCGCTTACTCTGCTTCCGAGGCTGACGCAACAGGCGCGAGGAAATTGTGTTCAAGTGCTGCTTTTCTGTTGACGGCGTTGTCCACTTTGTAAAGTGCAATGACCATCCTACATGTAATTATTCATTAGGGTTGTGTCCAGCTGCTACTGTCGTGTGGAAGACGAATTCAGCTATCATCTGAATCTATTGTGATAACCAATTCACATAGAAAAGTGCTGTTGCTCTTTTTGTGTTGTTATTTATGGTGACAAACAAATGTGCGTAGGCTTCATTTAAAAAGTTTGAAGATGCATTTTTATTCTGTAGAATTTAAGTTTCTTCAAATATAAGAGCTGCTGCTGATGATGATGAGGATGGCAGTGATGATGATAACGATACGAACAATTTCTTTACTTGTCACCAAGAGACCATTCGTAGAAAATAGAAAAATATAGACGTATAGTTTATATACACGTGGGATGGAGAAAACAAAATTATATAAATAGTAGAGGATAGATAAAGATATCATATAACATATATAAGTGCATGAACAATTTTCTTGTAATTATATGCAGAGGATAACACAATATTTTAATAACACAAAATAATTTTTAAATATTTTAATTTGAAAGAGAAAAAATTTTTATGAAGAACAGAGATAAGAATGTCCCCGCAGAGATGGTAGAACTTATCATATAGGTAAATTCAATTCCTTGTCCGTCTGAAATTCATTGAGCTGTAACTGGGCGAACTAAAACGCACCCGTGTGCCTCGAACATTATCTACGTGTTGTGATGATAGATCCCTTATCCGAGCTTCAGCAATGTCTTGTCTTTTGGTCAAGGCGGCAAGCTGCCAGAACCGCTGTTATGCCGGACAATGTGCTGAGCGACATTTCTTGTGTTTTTGCATTCTGAATTCAAATTCTGCCGAGATCGACCTTGTTCTTCATAATTTCGGCGTCAATTAAATAGGTTCTAGTTAAAGACAGTGCCTCTTCCCACGAAACCTTGATTCTCTTCCTACGAAACCTCGATTATCTTCCCACGAAGTTTAATAAAGGTTTCAAATTCTGGACAATTTTGTGGGAGGGATAAGATTACAACGACCCATAGTTAAAAAGTCGTACTTATCGACCCCGGAAGGATGAAAGGTAAAACCGACCTCGGCAGAATTTGAACTCAGAATGTAAAAAGACAGACAAAATACTGCTAAGTATTTTGTCCGGCGTGCTAACGATTCTGCCACCTCGCCGCCTTGAAAAGATTATTAATAATCCTTTCTACCATAGGCACGAGGCCTGAAATTTTGGAGTGAAGCGACTAGTCAATTACATCGATCTCAGTGCTTCACTGGTACTTAATTTATCTACTCCGAAAGGATGAAAGGCAAAGTCGAACTCGGTATTGACCTCGAAAGGATGAAATGCAAAGTCGGCCTCGGCGAAATTTGAACTCGGAACGTAAAGTCAAGCAAAGTGCCACTTAGCATTTAGCACGGCGTGTTAACGATTCTGCTTGCTCCTTTCTACAATAAGCACCGAACATGAATTTTGTGGGGAGGGGATTAGCTGATTACATCGACCCCCAATGTTTCACTGGTACTTAATTTATTCTTTTCTACTCTAAGCACAAGTCCCGAAAATTTTGGGGAGAGGGGCAGTCAATCAGATCGACCCCTGCACGGAACTGGTTCTTAATTTATTGATCCCGAAAGGATGAAAGGCAAAGTCGACCTCGACGGAATTTGAACTCTGAACGTAAAGATAAACGAAATACCGCTAAACATATTCTCTGGTGTGCCAACGATTCTGCCAGTTTTTCTTCCTTGAAAGGATTATTAAGAACAAAATCAATGATATGATTGTTGCTAATTAACATCATTATCTCACTTTATTGGCGAGACTATCTAATGTTCACAATGCGCTTTCTTGAATTGTTTTTACTTCAAAAGGTCCTACTCCAATTGTTAGACGGGCAGGCCCTTGTTGTGTATGTGACCAAAATCATGGCATTCCCCTTAAACGAGACGCCAGACCGACGCGGAGTAACTCATTTACAGCTGTGTGGACCAGAGCAACGTAAAATGAAGTGTTTTGCTCAAGAATACAGTGCACTACCTTGTCTGGAAATCGAAACTACGATCTTACGAACGTGAGTGCTTCACCATAGCCACCGAGGCACTCGCCTTCACTATTTACATTACATATGTAAAGAACTAGAATCTCACTAAGCAGCATTGAATGAGATGTAGTTAGGCTGTCATATAAACATGCTCGAGTGAACGAGGTACGTAAATTGGCTGGAGAGTAAATATTCTCCTTATATACAATGTGTGGAGGTGCAATGGCCTAGTGATTAGGACCGCGGACTCGCAGTCGTAGGATGGTGGTTACGATTCCCAGACCGGGCGTTGCCAGTGTTTATTGTGCGAAATCCACCTAAAGCTCCACGAGGCTCTGGCAGAAACTTGGGGTGACGAACCCTGCTGTACTCTTTCGCCACAACTTTCTCTCACTGTTTCTTCCTGTTTCTGTTGTGCTTGTATTTCGAAGGGCCAGCCTTGTCACACTCTGTGTCACACTGAATATCCCCGAGAACTAAGTTAAGGGTACATGTGTCTGTAGAGTGCTCAGCCACTTGCACGTTCGTTTCGTGAGCAGGCTGTTCCATTGATCGGACGGAGGGCCACGACGATAGACAATGTGGAAGTAAACACACTACAAGCCCTCAATAAAGAAGCTAGGCCAAAGGCGTTTCTCCGTCGCTATGCTTCACGTGTTACATATAGTGAGCCTTCTTTCATGTCCTCTAAGATCTGATCGCTATTACATTGGCAATGCAAATGGAACAATTTGCTGATGTGCGAAAAGCTTTGCCAAGCTACAATTAATTAATTAATTAGAAGCCTACTAATCAATGGCAGTGTGGTAAGTAGCTTGCTTTCCAACCACACGGTTCCGGGTTCAGTCCCTGTGCGTGACACCTTGAGCAAGTGTCTTCTACTATAGCCTCAAGCCGACCAAACCCTTGTGAGTGGATTTGGTAGACGGAAACTGAAAGAAGCACGTTGTGTATATATATATATATATATATATATATATATATATATATATATATATATATGTGTGTGTGTGTGTATATGTTTGTGTGTCTGTGTTTGTTCCCCCCACCCCAACATCGCTTGAAAACCGATGCTGGTGTGTTTACATCCCCGTAACTTAGCGGTTCGGCAAGAGGGACCGATAAAATAAGTATCAGGCATACAAAAGATTAAGTTCTGGGCTCAATTTGCTCGACTAAAGGTGGTGCTCCAGCATGGCCGCAGTCAAATGACCGAAACAAATAAAAGAATAATTATATTTATAATTTGGTTTCAAATTTTCGCTCAAGACCAGCAATTTTGTGGGGAGGGGCCAAGTCGTTTACATTCATCCCAGTGCTCAACTGGTACTTATTTTATCGACACCCGAAACGATGAAAGGCAAAGTCGACCTTGGTGGAATTTGAACTCAGAACGTAAAGACGGACGAAATGTAACCGAGCATTTCGTCCGGTGTGCTAAACGATTTTACCAGGTCACCACCTTAATTAGATTTAGATATTTAAAATGTCAGTGAATTCTGCGGACTGGCAGAGTCGTTAGCTCTCCCAGAAAAATGCTTCGCGGCATTTCGTCCGTTTTTACATTCTGGGCCCAAATACCGCTGTGGTTGATTTGCCCTTCATCCTTTCGCGGTCGATAAAATAAGTACCATTTGAGCACAAGGGTCGATATAATTAACAATCCCCCCCCCCAAACTTTCAGACCTTGTGCCTCTAGTAGAAAGGATATACAGAATAAGACGGCAAATTAGAAGAATGGTTATCACGTCGGACTAGATGTTTAGCGGCATAGCTTCCGATTCATTACCTTCTAAACTCAAATTCTAAATTCAAATTCTACCGAGGTCAACTTCACCATTCATCATTTCGGGGTCGATAACAGAATAACCAGTTGTAGACTGTAGCCGGTGTAATCAATTATTCCCTATTATACGTTTTCAAGTGTTATGCCTTTAGCTCAAAGAAAACGTATTTCTAATGTCTATGTTATAATCTCGACATTACTTCGTAACTATATTCTTCCAGGACAGTTGAAATGTATAGCAGTAACTTATTCGGGTAATGTATCCCCTCTTTTGAAAATACTCCCTCTGGATCTGTAATGATAAAATTTATAATTTAGAATCTATTTTCTTTATTCTGCTTTTATGATTGTATATTTATGTGTCTTTGTTACAGAAAGAATGTAACAACAGACTTGAGCAGAAAATGAAAACAAACACCAATGACGAAAATGAAATTAAAAAACAAAAACGAAAAATATAGAAACAAAAAAATGAGTAAATTAAAAAAAGAAAAAGAACAAAAACTGAAACATTAATGAAAATGAGAGTAACGTTTATCCAATCGATAAATATCGAAATAGCATGTTGCTTAGATCAATTACCTAACCTTCTCTCTCTCCCTCTCTCGTTCTCTCTCTCTCTCTCTCTCTCTCGTTCTCTCTCTCTCTCTCTCTCTCTCTCTCTCTCTCTCTCTCTCTCTCTCTCTCTCTCTCTCTCTCTCTCTTTCTACAATATGGCTGAAAATTATGGACAGTTTATTACTACATTGATACCATTTCCATTTTAAATGACACTTTATGTTTAATGTATCGGCTTTTATTTCTAAACCACTGACATCAAACACAAAAGAATAAAACTGGAGGAACAGTGAAATAGAGATTGAGAGAGAGAAAGCAAAAAGTAAGAGAGAAAAAAGGGGGAGAGAGGGGGAGAATGCAAGCTAGAGAGGTGATTGGTGAGGGACGGAGTCAAAAATTATTGAGGTTTTACATATGGAGGAATATCTCCTGATAAAATCCTTCGTCATTCATATATATTTGTGTGTTTGTATGAGAGTATATATATATATGTGTGTGTGTGTGTGTGTGTGTGTGTGTGTGTGTGTGTGTGTGTGTGTGTGTGTGTGTGTGTGTGTATGTGTGTCTCTGTATATAAATCATTTTAACACTGCGATTGTGTAAACGATCTCAAAAAACTTTACTAAGCTATTAATTCTTTCAGTTGAAACGATCCAAAATTGGGTTATAATTCCTACTGAATATTGTTATGCATCTATCTATCTATCTATCTATCTATCTATGTGTGTGTGTGTGTATGCTTATATGTATGCATGTATGATAATTTATAAATGTGTATATATATATATATATATATATATATATATATATGCATGTATGTATGTATATGTATATATATATATATATGTACGTATGTATATATATATATATATATATATATATATATATATATATATACATGCATACGTACATATACATGCATATATATGTATATCTAGTAATTTACACACATATATGTATATATATATATATATATATATATATATATACGTATATATATATATATATATATATATATATATATATATATATATATATATATATATATATATATGCATATACATATATATGTATATCTGATAATTTACACTCGCATAGACGCAGGCATGCAGATAGGTGTGTGTGTGTCCTTGTCTGTTTATTATTGTACTGGTTTTTCTCACTGAGCCGCGTTCATTATGGGACACAAGTTGAATTTTTATTATTCTATTGCATCGACCGAACCAGGTTAATTCCAGCTTCATCTCCATCCGAGGACAGCGTATCGCACAATCAGCTAAGTGCATTATGAGCTAACAAAGACTGAGAGAAATACCAAAAGGTTTTTTTTCCTGTTCAACATACAGAGTCTCTGACATACCGCACCACACACACACACACACGCACGCACACACACACAACACACATGCAAGTACACACACACACTCACGTATTCGCGGATACACACATAGACATACACGTGCGCGCACACACACACATTCACACAAAAAATCGCATATATACACACATACACACACACACATACAGACATACGCTTGCGCATAAAAACAATTAGGACAATACAAAGATAGATGGGAGCAGCGATTTATATACACACGTATAAATAACAAAACAATAACAGTTATGAAAAATCTGGTTAAGAGCAAAATTCCCCAATAGTCGGAGTACCACGTCGGGGCAATCAAAGTACCCCACCAATATCATATATTCTCAATTGCTAAAACCACTTTATGGAGGTTTTTCTCCTCTATCTGTTTACTCAACCCTACAGGCACAAGCCCCGTGTAGTCCCTTTCACTCGGGCCATTCTCACCAAATTCATTCATCTTTCAATAAGTTTACTGGATGAAAGCACCTCCGACGCCATCCTCACTGTTTTTTTTTTTTTTTTTGCTATACAGATCTTCAGAAATTGGATGGAGACTAGTCTGAAGTGGAAAGCCTCTGTCTTCATTCCTTTCAGTTTTGTTTGCCTCAATCACTGTCTCTTTTACCATAACGAAAATGCAGAGGAAAACTACCTACCCTCCTCGACCGAAGAGGTTTTGCTGGGCAATCTTCACAACGTAGTTTGCCAATAACCGCATCACTCCACAAGATAATAATTCTTGGTTCCTAGACTGGTGCGAGGAGGTCGGTTTCGTTACTCAGTTCACGTCTCAACCAAGCGCGCTTGTAGAGTTTGCCTATAGAGCTTATTCCCTACTGGCAATGGCACCAGAGAGGATTGCCAGGCCTGAGATTTCTGGAAGTGACGTGTCGAAGATTCAGCTCAGGACGGAAAGCCCATCGGACCAGATGTGTTGGTTGATTTCCATCGACACCCAAATTCTGTCTGAGAACTTCGTCACTTTTGCTCGTCACCAATCCTTTGTAGAATGCCATGCTGGAATTTCCGCCGACAGCATTGTCCGGAAGACTTTAAACATGTGTACACGCTTGACAGATTTAAACTGGAAATATTACCAGCCATCATTATGATATGGGCTAGAAACACGTCAGAACAAAGAAAAAAAGTATATTCTGGGAGTGGGTAATGCCAATTCACCCAGACATTAAGATGAAAATGAATCTGCGAGATATTTTTTGGGAATGAAACGCGTTCCTTAGTCGTAAGAGAAATGGGGAAACTAACAGAATACTCAGAGAGTTAGATATATGCATCACATAAAAGACAATACTGGTTCTAGGCACTTCGAGATGTATCTTTTTCCAGCAACACCTTTTAAACGGAATTTGCTTGACAGAAAATAAAAGGAGCAAGCCGTTCGATTGTATGTGCGTGCGTGTATATACACACACACACCACACACACACATATATATATGCCTGTGTGTGTTTATGTGTGTATGTGTACGTGCGTGCGTGTATGTGTGTGTGTGTGAGTTAATGATTTTTTATGCTTTGTTATAAAAACGATCCTACATTAATCTGAGGCGTTACTCCGTACTTTTGGAGAGTAGTGTTGACACTGACTTCGAAGTTTTGGCGAATTCAGCCATCGTTGCAATAAATACGATACAATGCCCAAGGTTTGATAGAATCAACAAATAATTTTAACGATGGCGACACAAAAGTGTCGCGGTTCGATGACAAAAATTGTTCAGAGTATATATACATATATACATGTTATTGTATGGTAAGAAGGATGTTTCCCAACCACATGGTTCCGGGTTCAGTCCCACTGCATGGCACCTTGGGCAAATGACTTCTATTACGCCCTCAGCTAGACCAAAATCTCGTGAGTAGATTTGGTAGACGGAAACTGAAAGAAGCCTAGCATGTATGCATACATACACACACACACACACACACACACACACACACACACACACATATATATATATATATATCTCCATATAAATACATGAGTGTGTATGTGTGTGCACGCGCGGGTGTATGTGTCTTTGTGTCTGTTTTTCCGTCACCGCCGCTTGACAACCGGTGCTAGTCTGTTTGCTTCTCCGTGACTTAGCGATTCAGCAAAAGAGGCTGATGAAATTAGCACCAAGCTTAAAGAACAAGTATTTGGCTTGATTCCTTTGACCAAAATTCTCCAAGCTGGTGCTGCAGTCTAATGACGGAAGTAAATAAAAAAAAAATATATAATTGAAACAGATATATCTTTGCCGCAAACAAAATATATAATAATACATATAATTATCATATATATATATATATATATATATATATATATATATATATATATATATATATATATATATATATATATAATTATTACTTAGCTTTTACAGTATGGACAATACCTCAGCCTTATATGGTAAATAAAACAACTTCTTATATTTATTAACTCTTAGAATTGAAACCGTATCTTCATAAAGCCCTTAACTATCGGCATCCTGACGCTGTGCTATTCTATATTCCTCCTCTTTCCCACGTTCCCTGTTTTATAGAGAATCCAAACAGATCACTACATCTATTGTTGTATTTATCAGTTGTGGTATTTTTTTGCGTTCTGTAAATATCTATATAGAATATAAAATATAATGAAATATATAAAACTGGGGGGAAAGAAAAAAAAATCTGTAAATAGAATAACTAAAATTTGTGAAGCAATTTCAAGCCTATATTTTGTTTCTAACCTAGCATATCTTAATCTATAACCAGCTGTCATATGTTTTCTAAACACTGATCTAATAATCCCATTTAATAAATTATGTACAAGCTATCTATGTCGGAAGGTATTGGCAATATCGTAATGAAGAAATACAGCAACATACAAACATATTTGTAAACAGATATAATAAATAAACAAATTAAATAAAAAAGAAGAAAGTAGAAAACTATTTGCAGAAGCCATATAAAGACATTCTTTCTGCCCAGAACTATAGTGAAAAGATAAGTAAAATTCGACAACAAGGAAAGTGAATTAGAATTTAAAAATGTTGAAAATCCTACAAAAATAATGAAATTATTTAATATAATTGAGATAATACAGGTATACTCTATGTGTTTGTACTAATTCCTTATCACGTTCGATTTGTAAAGATTTCCAGAAACTTCATTACGAAAAGAGGCTTCTCTTATTTAACGAATGATGATTTTCGCGAATAAGAAAAAAACACAGATGTTGAAAAACAAACAGAAACAAAATTAATAGGGAAAGATAGAAAGAGAAAAGAAAGAGAGAGAAATAGATAGATACAGTGGAGGGGGTGACAGAAAGAAAGATAGGAAGAATGGAAGAAGTAATAGGAAAAAAAAGACAACTAAAGTAATGAAATTGTAATGTAGAGATAAGGGTAAAAGGAAAAAGAAACAATAAGAATGGATTGAGTTCGTTCAAGTGAGAGCCAGAGAATGACGCAAGTGTAGCAGAGGAAGTGGATTTATAAAAATCTAAAATGGCGTCATTGATGGATTGCGCAAATGGAACAACGCTAATATGACTACTACACGTTTAACCTATTAGATTTAATAGAGCAATGAAGTATAATATATACATTAGATTGTGCAACGTCTCTAGAATAACTTTCAGTGTTCTTAACATTTAATGTCCTTATATTTTGTCTATATGTACATGTTAGGTATATCGTGATCATTTTTTTTTATTGCTTAGAAGCAGGAGAGAAGGCAAATGTCACTTTTTTATGTGGCGGCTTTCCCAAACTGGTCGCAACTGTCATGGGTTGTTTAATTTTAAACATTTGTGGCCATGGAATGACCGAACGGTATCAAGTACGCGATATAGTTTGAAACAGCTTGTTTTGCTACAACAGGTCTATTGTATTTTCTGAATGTTTTAACTTAGTTGGCTTTGATGTTACTCTTTGCCTCAATTCTCTTATAACCTTTACCTCTTCCTTATCCTTCTTTCCATTCTCTTTTGCTCTACGTTGTTTTTATAATTTTTTCCTCATCGCAATTTCTTTAAAGAGCTGCAATTTGATTCCTTCCCTTCTCACATTCATGACGATCTCTGCCTTTTGTCATTATTATTATATTAACATCAAGTTCTACCTTCATCGTTTCAGAGTGAAACAATTTACTAAGACTCTTGTAATGAACATTCTTCTGCTCTCAGAATTACTAAATTTGTTCCAAAATTTAAAAGCAAAAAAGTATTATTATTCTTGAGTGAACGCCATCTGAGTAACGCTAGGGTACAAATTTACGGAGCTCAATATACTCGTGACTACTCGTCTGATAAGGGTACACCAGGTACATGCATCACGATGATATGTGCGTGACATGGTGACTTCATATCAAGATAAACAGCGCATGACCTCGCAGGTGGGGCCCAGTTAGAATTTTTTTTCAGGTCGAGTAGCCATCTCTGAATAAGGTTCGTTTAAGGATGTTGAGCAAAACACCCATGTTTCCAAAGGTGTATAATTCAAACCCAAAAGAATTCCTCTCAACACATGGCTATGATGCTCCCCCACTACTTCTACTCGTGATCAGAGATGCACATATTGTCAGCCACCAAGGGACATGCTCAATTGGTTGAGGTCAAACAACTGACAAGCAAATCTGCGGTATTGAGCAGAATATTTGCTGTAGCCCATCTTTTATACCAAGACAAAACAATGTACATGATAATACTTCCAATCAATTAAGATCAGAAGCCATGAGAGTCACTGCCTGGTACTGCATCCGGGCATTTATTATTATTATTATTATTATTATTATTATTATTATTATTATTATTATTATTATTATATAAACGACTGAGTTAACTCCTCCAGAAGATATTGAGACAAAATTAAAAGAAGAGTGCCATTGTCATGTAGTGAACGATATTTTGACATCTTATGTGTCATCAACAGGTTAAAAAAAAATGTTGTCAATCTATCAGGTCATCTCATAAGTTCTGTCCGAATTTTGGATAAAGAAAACAAGCGGTCAAATGTTATATTTAATTGAAATTTAATCATCAATGTACTTTCCCTGATTATCTATGACTTCCTTCCATCTATTTACAAGCATTTTAATCTCATCAATGTAAGACTCTTTTGGTTTCAAAGCAAAGAACTCTGAAATGTCAGTTTCAATCTCCGCCCGGCTTGCGAAAGTTATGTCCTCAAATGATTCTGTAAACTACGAAACAAATGGTAGTCTGAAGGAGCAAGGTTGGGAGAATAAGGTGGATGAGGAATTTTTTCACAACCAAGCTCTTCAATCTTCTGTGATGTGATCTTTGCAGTGTGGGGTCGCGCATTGTCCTGATGAAACATCACTCCTTTTTGATTCACTAAAGCGGGTCTTTTTTTCTTCAAGGCTTGGTTCAAACGCTCTAATTGCTGACAGTAGACTTCAGCATTGATTGTTTCATTAGGTGGTAACAATTCAAAGTGAATTACTCCTTTGCAATCCCACCAGATAGAGAGAAGAGCCTTTTTCCCATGAGGCTCCCTTCCCATTATTATTGTTGTTGCTGTTCTTAAGGCGGCGAGCTGGTAGAACCGTTGGTACGCTGGAGAAAATACTCAACGGCATATCATGTGTCGTTAAGTTCTGAGCTCAAATTTAACAGATGTCGACTTTAGCCGTCACCCTCACCGGGTCGATAAAATAAATATCAATCAAGTACTAGTGTCAATGCAACCGATTTCCTTTTCCTTTAGAACTGCTGGTCACGTGCCAAAATATGAAACCATCATATATATATAAATTTAGATTCAAGGTGAATATGGTACTTAAGTTTAGGCACCAGAATTAAGTATGGTATTATCCATATACAATTCCAAAATAAGGTGATTAAAATCAAAATAAAATCAAAAACTACATTTAAACATGTAGTTACAAAAATATGTCCTTCTGTTGAAATGAAATTTCAGTAAATTTCTATATCTTTGTGCAACTGAAGATTGCTCTGCGTTTTACGTTTGATGTAATGTTCACATTGCTTAAATAAATGGAGTCGCATGAAACGATCGTACTGCATTAACTTTGGATATCCTTGTTGTTTATTTTGATTTATATATATATATATATATATATATATATATATATATATATATATATATATATATATATATATATATATGTATACACACACACACACACACGCACTCAGACACACACGTGTATGCACGCGTGTGTGCTGTAATATGTAGTTCAATTGTTTTCAGTATATTTTGTGCACTTATTTCATCATTTCCAGTGGGACGCAAAGTAAAGTTGATCTTAGTGGAAGTTGAACTTAAATCTCAGAGCTAGGAAATAAAATGCTATATTGTATTTCCTCCGATAGTTCTATGTTATTTGTTACCTCACCAGCCTCAACAACAACAACAATTTTAGCAGCATCAATCGCGCAACATAATAAAGAGAAACATATGCAAAAAAAAAAAAACGCCAAAATGAAAAAAAACATACAAAGACCCAAATCCCATAACAACAACAAAGCCATGAAACAGAACTAGTATGTCGTCAATAAAGGGGATGAAATGGAAATGTAGAAATTTTGAAAGGATTCTGAATTTTAGGTATAAAAAAATTGTTCTGCTTGGAATTTCAATGGAGATTTCAGATTGCCAACATAGATATTTGCATCTCTTCCCTTTTTATTCTCTTACAATAATATTAATTCAAATCGTTTTCTTCATCCATGCTTTATTCATCATTCACTCCCCAACCTACACACCCTATATTCTTCTTCTTCTTCTTCTTCTTCTTCTTCTTCTTCTTCTTCTTCTTCTTCTTCTTCTTCTTCTTCTTCTTCTTCTTCTTCTTCTTCTTCTTCTTGTTCCTCTTCTTCTTGTTCTTCTTCTTGTTCTTCTTCTTCGCCGTCGTTTACTTGGTCTCAATGTCTAACCTATGTTTAATCTTCTACTTTCATTTTCCCTCTTGTCTGTCAATTTCTCACTTTCTCATACCCACACTCTTCCTTTCCTCTTTATCTTTCACTATCATCCTTTCATTTATTTTCCTTTCTTTCTTTATATTTTTCATCTTCATTATGTTTTTTTTTTCAATTAGTTAGCCTCATCTTCGAAAATTCAATCTATTTATTCCAATTCCATATTGCCTCATTTGAAAGCGGAAAGTTTCTTGGTCGATTTTTTGGTCTTTTCTGTCCCAATTGTTCTCATGCTGCTTTTTCTAGCGTCTAATTCAGATTTAGCTGTTTGATTGTTAGAACATTTTTCTTTTCATTTCCAGTTTATCTATGATTTCTTTGCTCGATTTCTATTATTTTATTTCTTTCTTTCATCTACTACTCAACCATTCCTATGTAAAAATAAAATAAAAATAACTAAATTAAACGAACAAAAACAACACAAAATCTATATTCAAATGTCATTTTCTGGTGATCGGGCCAAAATTGTTCTTTTTCTTTCTCTCTCTCTCTCTCTCTCTATGAGTGTACTTTGATGGATTCCACATATACTCTTCTTGTTCTGGACAATTGATAGGAAGGCAGCTGTTGGTGATTAGGATTCAATGCCCCCACACACCCCAACCTCAATCTTTATATGAAACAAAATAAAAAAAAAGAAGAGAGAGAGCGAGGAAAATATCGAAAAAATAAATGGAAACCCACAACATTTTAACGTTTGAAAAGCTTTAAACTTCAAATTTGTAGAAAAGCATTTGTGTTGCCATTTTCAATGAATTTTCTTCAAAAGAATTGAAAGCATATTTTCTATTCGATCAGCTCCATTAAACTTAGAATTCTTTCCACTAGAGCTCAGATAATTTTTCAAACGAATAAATTCTAGAACTCGCTCAATATTATTTGCTCTATTTTAATTTTGTTATTTGTTGTCTCGACATATTTTCTTAACAAACATGTTTTTCTTAAAAAAAAAAATTCTAAAAAAAAAAAGATAATTTTTCGATAATTATTTGTAAATCAGTTGCAAACGTTTAAAAACCCATGAGATGAAGAATACGATGAGGTTTTCGATTCCTGTTTAAACCACAACAAGTCATTTTCGTTCCAAATGCACTTGGAAAATGCATAAAATTTACAAGAAATTATTTATTTGCTCTCCCCGCTCCATGAAGATATGTGCCATTGTGATAGAGAAAATGAGCTGCGATTAAAATATTCAGTAGTGAATCCATACTTTAAAATTTCAGAATTTCCGGATTCATGCAATTTAAATTTACTTACGCTGATAAAAAACGGCAAGAGTTGAACATGAGAGTAATCTACATAAACTTTCCTCGAATACAAGACCCTATCTATCTATCTATCTATCTATCTATCTATCTATCTATCTATCTATCTATCTATCTATCTATCTATCTTTCTTTCTTTCTTGTTATAACCCTATTAATAATTCAGAAAAGATTCACAGACACAACCAGTAATATAATTGCATTTCCAGGTCTTGTTTTTTATTTTTTTGTATTCATTAAAAAATGGTTGTATGAATGTGGTCAACTATTTTGATTGAAATTCTAGATGTTTTCGAAAGAGTGATTTTTTCAGTTCACTGTAAACTCACACAGCAATTATATGTATGTATATATATATATATATATATATATATATATATAACATAATATGGTAAAAATTCGATATTAATTAATATCAATTTAATACCGGGAAACTAGCACATTAAAAGAATCAGAAGGTTTATGAAAAATTTTTTGGGGAGATCCTAAAAAGATTATGGTACTTGTGTATATAAGATTGACCAGTGACCGGTCTGTCAATATGCTAGAAGAAGCTCACTTAAAAAGTGAGCTTTTTCTAGCATATTGACAGACCGGTCACTGGTCAATCTTATATATATATATATATATATATATATATATATATATAGATATATATATATATATATATATATATATATATAAACACACTCTCAAAGACATCTATATGTACATGTTCATATTTGTGCAAACATACACACACCTCACAAACATAAGTACACATTATGATTTTTAAAAAAAATTAATTAATATGATTAAAAATTCACCTCTGTCGTTAAATAAACCTGGTAAGTTTTGGTCATTTTAGCCACTACTCTTGATTTCTCTTCGAGTATTTGTCTTTCAGACTGTAAAATGGGATTTTAAAAAAGCAACGCACAATGCTTTCACAATTATATTTCCAAATTTATCTATTTCTGGTTGGCTGTTTTGTTTTGAATATATTTTAAAGCTCCAACCTAGAATTTTCTAAAGGAGAAAGACAGCTAAGTACAGAAACGGGAAAGAAGTTGTTCTTATAAAATTTCGGAAACTGGAACGTTTTGTAAGATCCAACAATGTGGTAAAAATGTTTTAGCAATGGTTTGAGATCATCTTTAACATATATACAATCAAATTCGTATAAAATTCTCATAGGTGGTATTTCAAAAAATATATAGTAATATTAATTTTTGTTGAGGACTCATCTTTCGGAACTTTGAATTTTCATTCTCCACATATTTCCAAATGTTTGCTCAGTGGAATTCTCCGTAGTTCCTCTTGTCGGACGTGCTGTGAGTGGATTCTTGCGCGTTGGCAAAGGGAATTATTGGTTTTTCCAATATAATTCACTTTGCATTTGGGGCAAGTAATGAAGTACTATATAAACACATAAATACAATACCTATATATATATTCGAGGTTGCTGTCGAATTTAGACTGACAGCGATTTAAGAAATAATGAATTAAAGAGAGTATCTTAAATGCTAAAAGACTAAGTGTTTGAAATCATTAAAAAAATTTGGGGATGGGTTTCACAATATGACTCCTAAAACAGTGAAGTGTTAGGAGCTAAACGGATGTATGAAACATACGGCGTGTAGCAACTTTCAGTTCGCCCCACGGTGGTGTTTAATTCACACAACCTGCCCAGTTCTGTATATATTTTAAAAATCTTTTATCTGTTACTTGTTTCACTCACTGGACTGCGGCCATGCTGGGGCACCACCTTGATGGGTGTGGTGGAATCAATCGACTCCAGCATCAATTTTGTTACACCTGGTACTTGTTCTATGTCTCTATTTGCCGACCCGGTAAGTTTACGGAGAGATAGACAAACCAATACCTCTTGTTCAGTGGTAGGGAGGACAAACATAAGCACAAAATTACACACACACACACACACACACAGACACACACACACACATACATACACATATCGGACTTCTACATATTCCGTCAACCAAATTCTAGCTCAAAGCATTGATTGACCCGGTACTAGAGTTGAAGACACTTGTCCTAGGTGTCATATTGTTGATTGAACCCGTACCACTCGTTTGTGAAGCGAGTTTCTTTACCACGCAAGTACCCAAGTGTCTTGCTAGTCTGGTTTATAGTCGGGGCCCTCTTACAGTTTTGATTAACATCAGTTCCGATTTAATAAATTATGTTCACCTTAAGGTGTCTTTTGTTATTTCTGCAAAACAGCCATTTACGCACTACAATATGAGACCTATTTTCCCTTAAATTTCTCTATAAATGCCGTGTTAAACGAAAGGCTCCTTTCTCAAATTTACGAAAGTTTTTATCTGAACTGATTTCTAGCTTAAAGAAGCTTCATCTGTTTCCTCAAAACTATACGTTCTCATTCGGACATTTTGTACCATCGTTCTGCCTCCCAAAACATACATAATAGAACTGAATATATATATACAACCACCAGACATAATTTCTTACTAACTTCTGCACAAAGATTTATTCTCACTTCATAATATGGCTTTCCATAGTAATAATACATTTCTATAATGTCTATTGACCTCATTAGCCATTTAGTTTGGACTGCAGTGTCAATAGAGTTTTAAAGATAATTATCAGACCAGCCGGCGAGATTTAGATTGTGCTTCAATCCGTCCCACAAAGCCAAATGAGTTTGACACACTAAGACGGAAACTGTATAAATATATCATGTAGTTATGCAACAAATTCAAGAAGATATGTAATTTAACACAAATATCAAACTTCAAAGCTTGTCGCACAAAAAAGTTGAGTCATAAATAACAAAATACAAAATAAAACACACACATACATACATTTGTATATATAAGTATATATATGAATGTGTATATATATATATATAGAGAGAGAGAGAGAGATTTGTATATATAATAATATATGTATGTTTATATATATATGTATATATATATATATATATATATATATATATATATATATATATATATATATATATATATATATATATATATATATATATATATATATATATATATATATACAGACACATATTTATATACATATATATTACACACACACGCACTTACAAGCACACACATATATATATTATCTTTGATGATTTGAAAATTCTATAATGTTAAAAACATTGTTGATGATCTAAAAAAGGTAATAAATATTACGTTCAGCAATAAAAGTTTGATGCAGACGATTTGCAGCGCAGTAAAATTTGTAAAAGCAAAGATGTAAAAAGCAAATAATAATTGAAGTTTGTTACATCGACATAATTAATTCTGCCTCGCCTTTCATATGATACACTCGTGTGAGAAAGCAGCATATATACATACATACATACATACATACATACATACATACATACATACATACACACATGCATACATACATACATATATATATATATATATATATATAACGTGAGAGAGTTAGGGGTTGGGGGTTCAACCCACTAAGGGATAGTATCTATCCAGTATACTGCTGATATATATATATATATATATATATATATATAAGACAAAGTGTACATATGCCGCTATATATATATATATATATATATATATATATATATATATATATATATATACATGTGTGTGTGCGTGTGTACGCTTGTGTAGTGTTTGTGTGTATGTATATCGTGGAGAAAGATTAGCTTCTATTAGCTGAATTATTTGCCCGTGGAAGTGGCTGCATTTTCTGATGTAGAACCTGCGTGACAGCATGTGATAGGGTTCCACTATTTATTTAGAGTTACAATCATCCAGATGGGGCTTATGTCTTCACAGTTACTGTCTGCCTAATACAGTTCACCGTGAAAAGGCCGACCTGGCACTTGAAAACGGACACTTGCACAACGTGTGTCATGGGTTGGGATCGAACTAGAAACACTGTGATTACCAGATAAACTTTTTCATTCTATGATGTGCGTGTGTCTCTGTCTGTGTCTCTATCTCACTCTGTATTTATATACATGCGTGTGTGTGTGTGTGTGTGTGTGTGTGTGTGTGTGTGTGTGTGTGTGTGTGTGCGTGTGTGTGTGTGTGTGTGTTTGTATGTATATACATTTCCTTCTCCGTTTTTCTGTTTCGCTTTTATGCCGTGACAGCGAAGAACAGCAAGCTTCAAAACGAAGTGACACTTGATGCTCGTTCAGTTCGTGTGGTACCCACTTGGCCAGTTTCTTTACCTTGCTGATTTGTTTCAGATGGTCCCATACAGTTGGAATCGAAACATCAAACCTTGGTGCTAACTCATGCGTAGTTTCAGATATGCTAACTCATGCGAAGTTTCATTATCCACCATGGTTTCAGGTCTACCACGAGGCTCATTTTCAACCTTAAATCATCAGACCGGAACTTCCCAAACCATCGATGTACTGTGCACTCATTCGCCACATCTTTACCAAACACCTCATTGATGTTTCGAGCTGTCTGGGATGCATTGGTTCCAGAAGGGAACTCATATACATAAACAACACGAGATTTTGATCTCTCCATGGGTTCACAAAAATTGATTTTTTAGAGAAAACTCACAATATAATCACATACCATAACTTGCATTATATATATTATATATGTTTGTATGCAAGGCCTTGCACTCACGATCCTGAGATCATAGTTTCAATTTCTAGACCGGGTGGAGTGATGTGTTCTTGAGCAAAACACTTCTGACATTGCTCGGCGATCACATCGATACCAAACACCTAGCACAAATTACACCTGTTCGGGTAACGTCGATTTCATGGAAAGAATGAACTAATGTACGGTACATGCATTAGATCAGTATAAACAAATCATTTGTGCAGGCCACTCCATAAAAAAAGCATCGTTTTCGACGAGAAGGGGTCTGTCATCACCTATGAGCTGATAAAGATCAATAACCCAGAAACCGGTCCACAGATGTTGCTTTGTGCTGGATAGGGGTGCTGAGCTCCTCTGTTCGAAAATATAAGAACACAGATATTGTGTCGTGTAGCCAGCTGGAAACAACATGAGATGCAGACCAAGGCAGCGGAATCAAACTCGCTGATCCACCAAATGGGCCAACAGCTGGCACAAAGGCACATACAAGTGTGAATGAGGAAATGAGAAAACAACGGTGGTGCTCCAGCATGACCGCAGCCGCATGGCTGGAACAAGTAAAAGAATACATATACATATTTATAAACAAACCTGAAGGCTGTAAATTACGGAGAAGTTCCTTTTTAATAATAACTATAATTATATATTATTTACAATAATACATGCTCCATTTAAAGCGACTAAACCTGAAAAAAAATAGATAGTCCGAACTACAGTGAATTGAACTCGACATCAAAGTTTACAGGGCTCTGTATGCATCCAATTCACCTATTTACCCCACTCGTCAACTTGAACCCGTTATAATGTGTAGATAATTTTCGTCTGGAATATATATTTATAAATTTGTAAACAAAACCGAAGGCTGTAAATTTCGGAGAATTGTAACATATGTAGGTCCTTTTTAATAATAGTTATAATTAAATGCCATTTACAATATATGCTCCATTTAAAGTGACTAAAGCTAAATTATTGACTGAAAAAAGTTACTAATATATAAACTGGTATATCGAAAATTAAAAATTAAATGTCACAAATAACAAAACAACAAAAGACAATAAGACGTACACATGGAACATATTCATTTCTACTCTTGGCACAAGGCCCGAAATTTCTGGGGCGGGGCAGTCGATTAGATCGAATCCAGTATGCAACTGGTACTTAATTTATTGACCTCGAAAGGATGAAAGGGAAAATCAAGCTCGGACAACAGATAAGCATTTCACCCGGCGTGCTAACGAATCTGCCAGCTCGCCGCCACACAAGGAATGTGTTAGCTTGATGTTGTGGTGCAAGAGTACAGCAGGGTTCGTCACCAT
>NC_142938.1:72769565-72772065 GCF_046866305.1 Octopus bimaculoides | reverse complement strand
TTGATGTAGACATAGGATCCATCACCTTACGTAACATCAAACATTTTAGGTGTTAACACGTTACAAGTATGGTGAATCACAATCAACACTTGTCCCCTTCGCTATTTTTATTATCAGTATAATAATAACTTTTAAGGCGCGAACAGGCAGAATCGTTAGCATGCCGGACGAAATGCTCAGCGTTATATCGCCCGACTTTACGCTCTCACTCCAAATTACTTTGAGATTGATTTTGTCTTTCACTCTTTCGGGCTTGATGAAATAATGCCATTTCAGCACTGGGGGTCAATGTAATCGAGCTTCCCCCACCCCGAAATTGCTGGCCTTGTGCTGAAATTTGAAACCAATGTAGTAACAATAGTAATCAGAGAGCGCAAACCTCCGCCAAGCAACACTAACGTCCACTCAGTGATTAGCCAGAGATGATTTTTAGAATGAGATTATCTGAAATAAACTCCTCTGCTCTCACAAATGAGAATATTAAAAATAAACCCGATCGCTCTAAAAAATTAAGTAAAAAATAAAACAGAAAAAATAATCCAGAATCCTTGTCTGGTACCGAATCGATCCCAATATCTAATCAGTCTGTGCCAGTCACGAGGCCAAACATCCCTGAAAGTTTTATCGGAATCCATCCAACGGTTCTTGAGATATCTTGTCAATAGACAAACAAACACGAATGAAAAACAATGCATCCATCTTTGCTAAGGTGGAGGTAATTGCTCTCAATTCGGTGACCTGGCAGAATCGTTGGTACGTCGGGCAAAATGCTGAGAGTCATTACGTCCGTCTTTCCTTTCTGAGTTCAAATTCCATCGAGGTCGGCTTTGCCTTTCATCCTTTCAGAATCAATAAGTACCAGATGAGCACCGGGTCGATGGAATCGATTTATCCACTCATCCAAAATTGCTGGCCTTGTGTCAGAACTTGAAATCAATATAATAATATCGCTTATGTTTTTGCTTCATGAAGAAGCAATCAAAGCGTCTACGCATTCAAAGAAATGCGTTATTATAACGGAGAATTGGTAAAATCGTTAGAATATTAGTCGTAATCCTATGTGGTACCTATTCTGAATTTTTACATATTGAGTTTAAATAGTGTCGAGGTCAGCTTTATACGTCCTCCATTTTGGATCGATAAAATGAAGTACGATGGTGTCGACTGTCCCCTCCCTTCAAAACTGTTGTTATTGTGCCTAAATTAGGAATAGTTATCTTTATTAATTTCCCCTCTTTGCAGACGGTGTAAAATTACCGATGCGGTGACCTTTGCATTTCATTCATCCAGGAATCGAGACGGTAATGCACCAATCAAATGTTGGGATCGATGATGCTGACTAACCCTCCTCCTCAAATATAATAGCATTGAGTGTAAATTAAAAACTATTTAAATGTCAGTATCTTAACAGAGCAAGTTTGTATGTAGAAGGAATAGCCAGCTATTTCCACCTTAATTAAATGTGTAATTAGCTCAGATGATAAAGCAATTTATTTCTCATATCGGCTCTTAACGTTCTTTGTTTCTAACGTTGATGAGAAAGTCCACCAACAAACTCCTTCGACGCCATTTTATTCAGTCTTACATTTCTGGATCTGCGTCGTTCTCCGATTGTCCCTTTCTGATTGTCAGAATATCGAGGTCCGCTATTTGCTGCCTTTTTTATATATTGTTTTCTATGCTGGTAAATTTACTTATCTTGCAATCAATATAAGCCCTTTACTTCTGTAATGACTTCTCATCACTTTTCTACTTGTAATAATAATAATAATAATAATAATAATAATAATAATAATAATAATAATAATAATTATTATTATTATTATTATTTCTTTACTGCCCACAAGGGGCTAAACATAAAGGGGACAAACACGGACAGACAAAGGGATTAAGTCGATTACATCGATCCCAGTGCGTAAGTGGGACTTATTTAATCGACCCCGAAAGGATGAAAAGCAAAGTCGACCTCGGCGGAATTTCAACTCAGAACGTAATAATAATAACAATACCTATTGTCATAGGTGCCCTGGGAATGACAGCGAAACGGGCTGATTACTACCTAGCTCAGATACCAGGAAACCCCAAAATAGCGGAAGTTCAAAAGATAGTGCTCATGGGAACTGCCCATATCCTACGTAAAATACTGTCTATGTGATCTCAAATTTTAAAACAAACACATAATTTTCTTATGGTTTCTTAAATATTCTCTAGAACAACACTATGTACAAATCCAAATATATGGTACCCTAGACATAACACCTACATGAACTTCTAACTTGTTGTCTCTTGAGGTCTCTGGGTGAGACTTGGATCCAACTTGTACAAATGGAAAACAAAAGTCAAGCATAAAATAATAATAATAATAATAATAATAATAATAATAATAATAATAATAATAATAATAATAATAATAATAATAATAATCAGTTCTACATAATATATATTCTTTCACTTGTTTCAGTCATTTCACTGCGGCTATGCTGGAGTACCGCCTTCAATG
>NC_142938.1:72759565-72764565 GCF_046866305.1 Octopus bimaculoides | reverse complement strand
TATTCCTTACATTTTTACTTGTTTCACTTATTGGTTTTTGGCCATACTGGGCATCACATTTAGGGTCGAGGGAATCGAGGGAATCGAGCCCACTACTTGTAAGTATGATACATAGTCGCAGGCGCAGGAGTGGCTGTGTGGTAAGTAGCTTGCTTACCAATCACATGGTCCCGGGTTCATTCCCACTGCGTGGCACCTTGGGCAAGTGTCTTCTACTGTGGCCTCGGGCAGGCCAGGGCCTTTTGAGCGGATTTGGAAACTGAAAGAAGCCCGTCGTATGCATGTATATACGTATATGTATGTTTGTGCATATGCTTGTGTGTTTGTGTATATGCTTGTGTGTTTGTGTATATGCTTGTGTGTTTGTCTATATGTTTGTGTGTTTGTGTTTGATCCTCCCAACATCGCTTGACAACTGATAATGGTGTGTTTACGTCCTCCGTAACTTAGTGGTTCGGCAAAAGAGACCGATAGAATAAGTACTAGGCTTTCAAAAAATAAGTCCTGGGGTCGATTTGCTCGACTAAAGGCGGTGCTCCGGCATGGCCACAGTCAAATGACTGAAGCAAGTAAAAAATGACATAGGTGACATTTGTCGAGCTGCCGGTTCTCAAGCGCTGGGGTGGAACAAGCACAAACACATACATGCGCACTCATATACAACACACACACGCACACGCACAAACACATACACACTCACACACACACACGCACGCACACACACACACACACACACACACACTCTCTCTCTCTCTCTCTCTCTCTCACACTATCTATCTATCTATCTATTTATCTATCTATCTGTCTGTCTGTCTGTCTGTCTGTCTGTCTATCTTTCTTTCTCCCTCCCTCAGTACATAAATGTGTGCGTATGTTTGTCCCCCCACCATTGCTTGACAACCGATGCTGGGCTGTTTGCGTCACCGTAACTTAGCGGTTCGGCAAAAGGAGTGAGATAGAAGTAGTACTAGGCTTATGAAGAATAAGTCCTGGCGTCAATCTATTCGACTAAAGAAGGAGGTGCTCCTGCATGGTCACAGTCAAATGAACTGAAACAAGTAAAAGAAAAAAGAATAAAAGAATTAATATATATATATATTTTTATATAAATTTAAGGATTGGAGAAAACGCATGTTATAATTGCATACTTTATTCCTACATATGTTTCAAAGGATTACAACCTGTGTGATCCATAGGGATTTTTGATATTAAAGTTGTAACCTTCTCTTCAGGGAATGCATGGGAATCATCTTAAACGTAAGACATTATGACCGATTATGAAAACAATAGATGGATAAGGTTATGACTTGGATTCATTTGTGTTCTTTGCTACATTGGTTTCTATTAACCCATTTATTCTATCCGAAGAATTTTTATTCATTAAGATAGAAGAAATACACATAATTATATATATATATATATATATATATGAGTATATGCATATATATGTACATGTATGTACATACCTTCATCTACATGTACATATAAATACATAACTGGGTACATGACGTGGGAAAAGAACATGGACAAAATGATAAACAAGGTACAACAAACAAGCAAGCCACATAGAAACATCTCCTTCATCAGCTGCCACCATTAAAACACTGGAGTTTCGAAGAATTAAGGCAGTACGCATCGTTGAAATGGTTCTTCCCACGAACACAAATTAAATTATTTTCGTGGAGGGTAGAGAGAGAGAGAGAGAGAGAGAGAGAGAGAGAGAGATACATGCATGCATGTATTCATACGTTCAAGTATGTATTTGCGTGTATTTGTATGTAAATTGAATTAAATTTGAAATAGATACATTTATATAACTTTATAGACTCATGCGAATATACAGAACATCTTACTGCTCGAGAGATACCTACAGAAAGAATATCACGTGAACAAGTGAAGCTACGAATTGTACACGAAACAAAACGCGGAGTGACATTGATATTTTGACATACGTGGTTATAACACACGACATTCAAATACGCTCTCTCTCCCTCTCACCCTCTCTCAGACACACGCACAACACATACACACTCACACATGCACATGCATAATCATAGATAGAATGATAGATAGAAATAGAAAAAGTATGAAATTTTCCCAGACTGTTTTGATGGTTAAATAAATTAGCCGACCTTATGTTATTTACAAAAATCGGAAGTGAACTGCTGGAATATGCTATTAAAACGCCTGTATGGATCAAGCAACGGTTTTTTCATATCAATTTTCAGAAACGAACTTCTAAAGGATTTTATACTCGTATTAATTTTAGATTTGTTTTTAATACGCGGTTCTATGCTGAATGTAGAATCAGATAAGTTCGTTTTTTCGTTTTTTTTTTTTTTTTTTAATGTGTTTCGTGTGTAGATGTTAAATATAGACACAGCACTTTTTCAACTACAGAGATGCGCATACACACACACACACACACACACACACACACACACACACACACACACACACACACACACACACACAGGTACATGCGCATGCACACACAGACACCTACTAACGCAAACACACACGTACATACAACTATGTATTTATATGATGCATATGTATACATAACACAGATATATACACGTTTATATATATATGTATGTATATATATATATAATATATATACATATATACATATATATATATATATATATATATATATATATATATATATATATATATATATATATATATATATATATATATATATATATTTCTATCTTGCTATCTATCGATCTATATATGTCTGTGTGTGTATATGTAAAATATATATGTTATAAATATATACAGTAGACAGATAATATATATATATATATCTATGAGTGTGTTTGCGTGTGTGTGTGTGTGTGTGTGTGTGTTTGTGTGTGTGTGTGAGTGTGTGTGTGTATGTGTTTGTGTGTGTGTGTGTACTTTATAACTATATATATGTATGTATACATAATCACGGCTCTATGTATAAGAAGTTCGCATCAGAACTACTGGCGTTCGGGTTCGATCACGCTGTATGATAGCCCCGATATATTCCTCCTATTATGGCGTAAGTTCGGCTGAGTATATGGGGTATTTGCTTGACCCCAGGTTTTTCGAGGTTAGCGCAGACATACACAGAAACAGAAGAGCACACACACACATATATACATATATACATATATACGTACGTACGTACATACATACATACATACATAAATACATAGAGCGATCACCACGTTCGTGTACTTTCTGCCCTGTAAGTTTGCGTTTCGACGGCATAAGAGGTACAACTCAGAACTACCTATCGTGGTTGATATCATCCACTCAAACCAATAAATAATGCACCATAACATGACCACGGTTCGGCTCGTGCTAATACGGAGGCCTGAATATCGCAGATTATCACATATATATATACACACATATGGGAAGCCAAAAATTATCCGCACTTTCGAAATATCTTTATTATTATCACATTGTCTTCTGCGCATGTGTGCTCCTAGTTGGTACTATTGTGGTCACGTGATCGAAGTTTCAGCCTGTTCGCGCTACTTTTCTTTCTGACTTTACAGTATAAGCATGGCCGCTCCACTAGCGATGTGCACCAAAGAAGAACAAAGAGCAGTGTTCCGATTTCTCTGGTCGGAACGTGTATCAGGTGCTGAAATTCATCGGAGGCTTTTAGCACGATACCTGGAAAGTGTACTACCGCGTAGAAGTGTGTATGAGTGGATTAAGAAGTTTAAAGGTAGACGGATAAGAGTGACGCACAAAGAGGGAGCAGGACGCCAGTGAACATCCACTACTGACGAGAAGATTCAGCAGGCACGATAGGCGGCAATGGTGGACCGGTTTACCATTACCATTTCTCGGAACATTGATATTCGCTCTTCCTTGGTGCACATTGCTGCTGGAGCGACCACACTTACCCTGTAAAGCTAGACAGAAAAATTTATATTTATATATGTATATGCATATACATATATATGTATATGCTTGCATACATATATACATAAATATATTGTGATAGCTATGTATATATATACATACATATATATATTGTTGTACTTGGGGATGGTCATATTGCCAGTTTAGCCAATAAAAACAACTGGCAATATGACCATCCCCAAGTACAACAACATCTGTTTCAACACACGATTTCACATAAAAAATCTTGCAAAACAAATATGTAAACGGTACATATATATATATATATATATATATATATATATATATATATATATATAAATGCATTTATCTATATCTATATCTGTATCTATCTATTTATCTCTTTCTACCTTACTTACTCCCTCTCTCCCTCTCTCACTCTCCGTCTTTCTGTGTGTATATATATATATATGTGTATATATATATATATATATATATATATATATATATATATATAAGAAACTATATATATATATATATATATATATATATATATATATATATATATATATATATATATATATATATATATATATATATATATATATATATGTATATATATATATAGTTTCTTATATTTTATTTGTGGATCAACAATCCTAACAATTGTTTCGTGTGTAAAAACATGACACAATTGTTCAAATAATCCAATTCCGGATGTTGGAAATCACGTCTTTTCTTTTTCTGCCACACAAAACTATTGGTAACATTGTTAATCCACAAAGAAAACTTTTATACTCCAAACGCGGTTTTGAACATTCGTTCGCAATGTGCCATATCTCAATACTATAATGTGTGTGTGTGTGTGTATGTGTGTGGGTGGGTGTGAGTATATATATATATATATATATATATATATATATATATATAATTTCTTTTATTCTTTTACTCGTTTCAGTGATTTGACAGCGGTCATCCTGGAGCACTACCTTTTGTCGAACAAATCGACCCCAGGACTTATTCTTTGTACGTCTAGCGGTTCTTGTGCCGAACCGCTAGTTTACGGGGACATAGCCAAACCAACATTGGTTGTCAAGTGATAGTGGGGGGACGAACATAGACACACACACACACACTGAAAGAAG